>NC_056740.1:189059594-189169594 GCF_019279795.1 Protopterus annectens
CTTACCCTTGTCAACGGCTTTGGTGACTGCTTCAAAGAAGTCTATCAGGTTTAGGAGACATGATCTGCCTTTTACAAACCCGAACTGGGTGGGGTCCAGAGTTTGGAGATTACCAATGTCTTTGTTTACAAGTTCCATGACAATACTTCCCATGGCCTTGCAGACCAGGCTCGTCAGGCTAATGGGGCGGTAGTTCCTGGGGTCCGTGGTGGCTCCCCCCTTGTGGAGTGGGATAACCGTCGCTGTGTGCCATTCAGCAGGCACAAAGCCTGAGGTGAGGCTATGATTGAACATGGTACTTAGGTGGGGTGCCAGTTCATTCTGTAGTTAGTGTAGAACGCAGCCTGGGATATTGTCTGGTCCCCATGGATGCTGTGTACTTGGCTTTGGAGAGTGTGGTTTTTACCAGTGCAGCTGTGATTACAGGAACTTTGCATTCTTCCGATATATTGATAGGCTCTTTAGGGGGAGAGAGGGGGGTAAAGTTAGCACTGAACCTATCTGCCAGGATGTTGGCAATATCAGTTGGATCTGTATACTTAGTGCCATTGTGCTGTAACTCAAAGCAGATCTGAGTGTTACCATTGAGATTCTTGACATAGCTATAGAATGCTTTGTGGTTGTCTTTAGAATCAGTGGCAATTTTGTTTTCGTAACTAGCTTTGGAGGATTTTATCAGGGATCGCAGCTTCTTACTGAGGCTGACCAGGGAGCGCCTCCACTCATGGGATTTTACTCTCTTTTGCAACAGTTTCTTCCTTCTGTTGTACAGTTTGTTTATGCCAGGGGACCACCAGATTGGCTTCCTTTTTTTTGAGGATAGTGTCTTGGTTCCGTTTGGGATAGCACGATCCATGCACTCATGTAAGTGCTTATAAAGTGCAATTGTGTAGGATTCAGTAGTCGTAACTGTATTGTCCATCTGTATGGGTGTCATGAAGTTCATCACTTCTGTCTTAAGAAGCATGAAGTTGGCTTTGGAGAAATTCTTTACCATGGTTTACTTAATGGGGGTGGGGGCAGGATGTGGATAACTAGGGTAATTAGCTTATGGTCGGATTGGACCAATGAAGCGTTGACTTCAGGTGTGGAACACTGGTCTCTCATGTTAGTAATGACTAGATCTAGGATACTGTTGCCCCTGGTGGGGTGTGGATAAGTTGATCCAGGGCATTGGAGTTTATGACTTCCAGAAAGCATTGAGTGAAGGAGTTGGTACACGAGTAGTTTTCCCAGTTAATGGTGGGGTATTTGAAATCGCCCATTATTAGGGTGTTTGGTTGAACCCTAATATTTTCCAGTACATCAAGAAAAGAGGAGTGGGAATCCTGGGGCATGGTGGGTGATCTGCAGCAAGCTACAATTTGGATTGCAGTTTTGCCCAGAGTTAGTTGCACTTGGATAACCTCAGCTGCATTATGCTGAGCAACTAGCCTGGAGGTGTGGATATCCTTAATGAATATGGACACACCTCCGCCTTTGGTGTTCCGGTCAAGGTTACATGATCGAAAAGTGTGGTACGAGTTATAGCCTGGTAGTGCAGGGGTGCTCTCTGGAGCCTTGAACCAGGTCTCAGTCACTGCACAGATATCAATGTTCTCCATTTTAAGGAGTGCCTCGAGTGAGTGCATTTTGAGATTTAGACTTCTAGCATTGAGTAGCATCACCCTCAGTTTTTGCTTGCCTGTTCCTGTTACGGTGGTGAATTTGTCATTTGAACCTTGCCTAAAAAAGGCATTACAGGGGCGGCAAGAACCTTAGCCTGTATCCAGAATCCCAAGGGTGACAGGTGCAGGCGATCTCTGGCAAAGCATCGTGGTCTGTCGACCATGTCATCCCAGGCAGACAGATACTGGATCTCTTTAGAATGGTACCAGAAGCTTAGCCAATTGTTGAAGTCAATCATTTTGTACTTGTACTATGGCATCATTCTGGGTGATGGCAGAATGCTACTCAGGGCTAGAGTCATACTTGCCTGGGCTACCAGAATGGAGAGCTCTTCCATGTCTCTTTTCATGTAGTCCAGGGAGGTACGTCTCAGGTCATTCACACCAACATGGAAAATGACAGAGTCATATTTGTATTTGTTGTGAAGTGACCTGAGTGCATGGGTTAAGTGGTGGATCCTGGCACCAGACAGGCAGCTGACAGTAACCTTCTCTTTGTTTAGCCTGGTGAGTGGGACACCAGTGTGCCTGACTATAAAGTCACCTATGACTAGTGTGTTGGGTACGTTGTTTGTTGTTTTGCCTTATTGGCTGTGGTTGAGTGGCACACTGAGTCTGCGGGCTATGTGTCATTTGGGTTGTGTTGGGGGATGGAGGTTGCTTGCGTTTCTGCTTTGGAGGTCTCTGTTGCTTAGACAGATTATTATTGAGAGCCTCCACAAATGTTTTTGTGTTTCTATGTGTGGATTTTGGTGGTGTAGATTTAGTGAAACTATGTAATGAGTGTGGTGTTGTGCAAGTGTTTACCTTCTCCTCTTGACTGTCAAGTTCAGTCTTGGTTGGAGAGAGCTTTACCTTCAGTTTGGTTAGATAAGTGCATCTCTCACAGATTGTAGTGTTGGGTGGTAGGAGGAGAAGAGGGTTGCCTGTATACATGAGGCAATTTCTACATTGCCTCAAGATGCCCAGATTCATCTGATAGACGGCAGAGAACACTGGGAGCTGACCCTTGGACATGCCTGAATAAAAAACTATTTTCCTCTAGATAAGTGAGGAAAGGGAGTACAAGAGCTGTTTTTCTCTAAGCAAGTGAGGAAAGTAAGTACCAAAACTGTTTTCCTCTAGGTAATGAGGAAGGTTGAGTGCTGTAGTAATTAGTAGGTTATTTAGTGCTTACAAGTTCTGAACAAGTGCTGATCACGAATAAGCAAATTCAAGTGCTAAAACTAAGAATCTGTATCTGGACTAAACTAGTTACAGGAAAGGGGGGAAACAAGTGAAAATGCGGGTTTTTATATCAGAAAGTTGAGAGAGATGGAAAAACTGCCCAAACAGCCAATAACTACAATTTCTGGGCCAGAACCACTCCTTATGTGGTAGATAGGTTACCTAGTGCTTACCACTCCCACTGATAAGCTAGAAGGCTTCCCTGCAACACAGAAAGCTCGGCGGGGGGGGGGGGGGGCTCAGAAGCTTACATATAGTCCTGGATACAGCAAATCTGAATCTGGACTACACTAGTTACAGGAAATGTATTTTTTTAATATATATATATATATATATATATATACATACGTATACACAGAAAAGTAGCTAAAACAGCAGTAAAAACAATTTAAATGCAGTGCAAGCTGGCACACTTGAGTATGTAGCAATGTTAGACCACACAGTTTAAAAAATGCAATTAAATTAAAAATGACTAAAAACAAGTGCAGAAGGAGTCCGTTAGGTAGAATGAGGTAAAGAGATGGGACTGGGGGGAGTGTCCCAGATCAAATCTACATGGGGGTGGGCAACTGCAAAAGCCTCCAAATTTAAACAAAGACAGAAATAGAGAGGGTGGGTATGGGAAAACCAACACCTTCAGCAGAGATCTGAAAAACTATACAGTGAAGCAAAAATAACAGTGCACAACTCTGAAGTCAGCCAGCAATGATATAAAATTAGTCAAACAACAATTACCAGTACACAACTCTGAAGTGCCAGAAAAATATACTCAGCTCTGTACATCTCCAGATAGTTTGAAGTGCACTCTTTCAGGAAGGCTCCAGCAATGAACTACAGAAAATGTACTACACCCATCTGTAACAGTAAATATGCTTTGTTTAATGAAGGCTGAATTGAAAGGAAGGGAATACTTCCTTTCAGTTGGTGTGCGTGTGTGTGTGTGTGTGTGTGTGTGTGTGTGTGTGTGTGTGTATATATATATATATATATATATATATATATATATATATATATACACACACACACACACACACACACACACACACATGTATACAGCTTCTCCAGACCTCTCAACCAATTGGGGACAAATTTCAACAGAATCAGGGACAAGTCAAGAAAAAATCAGGGACACTTTTAAAATATTAGTGCTATTAACTTGAAACATTGACAGAATCAGAGCATATGAATTAATACACATTTTCTGAAGTAAAAGAAGTTTATAACTCTTAATTATTGTCATTATTCATTAAGTGCAATTCACCACCTTTCCTCCAAAAGTCACTAGTTTTAGGAGGGATTAAGAGGGACAGAGTTAAAATTTGAGTCAAATCAGGGACAGTTGAGAGATATTCTGCCTGAAGAAAATTCAGTGTGTTACACAAAACTGCAATTAGGCATGCAACCCACAACAGTTGAAAGTAGAACCTAGAGGAAAACTGTTTGGTAATATTCCAGACAACAGCCTTCCCTCAAACAGAGAAACTGGGTGCACACGTAAAAGTATCTATTTGGAGGAAGATGCCCTCTTACTATTTCAACTTGCTTTAAAGGAAATACTGGTACACTACGGGAATTCAAATGTGAATAAATGTTTAAAGAAATAGATACAGTAAAGCAAACGCATCAGTAATGGAAATGCCTTCCAGAGTAAATAGTAGTCAAATGTTAAGGAAATATAAAGGTGTGATACAAGTAAACAACAGTGGTCTTATGTCTTCTCATCAAGCCAAAGATGAAACTGATTTAAACCACAAAACAAGGATGAAGGAGTATAGAGAAATTGTTTGACGGTGCTTGTAAAGTATGACTAAAGTAATAACCGTTTATGCCTATAACGGATTTTGTTTATAAACTGCAGGAGTATTAATAAAGAATGGCAACAGAAAGACTAAAGTGCTATCAGTATAGAACTGCAACCAAATCCTTATCAGGCAGAAATAAATGTATTGCCATTTTATGTTGCTATCAGCAGACTGCAAATGTAAACCACACCAAGACTTGATAGCAATACACACATTGCTCCCATGTATGTATAAGCACTTTTCATACATCTTGTTTTAGTTTGATAAAGATTCAACAAAAATAAAATTGACTGATAATACCTTGAATAATGTGCAACACTGTGCATGAATTTATATAAAGTATTTCTTTGTTCCCTACCTTTTCTCTCTTTTTTTTTTTTATTTTACTTATGCATTCCTTTGTTGTTCTTTTAAAATTTTCTCTCTCCCATTTCTGTTCATTCTTTTGTTTTTCTGTTTGTTAATAGATTAAATTCCTCACGAGCAACCTTAGAGGTTAGGGCACAATCATCCTCTGCTCATCCAGGGATACCCTCACAGGGTTGGGACAGTGTCACCGGTCATGTAGGCACCCTAGCATGTGGCAGCTTGGCAAGCCTCACTGAGCAGTGGCTTCAGGACTTGGTTGAGAATGTGGTGGAGCAGGTTATGGACAAATGCCTTCAGACAATCAAGGCATTTCTTTCAGCACTAACCACAATGCCACCACAGGCCCTTACCCCCTTAACATCATGGTTCGCCACTTCAACACCATCTAGCAGTGGAAACATTTGAGGAGGACTGGGGACATTTCTTCTGCTGCATTTTTCTTCACCCACTTCTTTCTATCTGCTTTCTTACACATTCTTACTTCCCACCCAGATTACCATCTTAAATAAAAAATAAATAAATAAAAATTTGAAAAACTATCCCCTTTAGAAACAGTTACCCTCCTCTTCCACCTCCAGCAGAACAACTCTCTTGAAGTTTTTAGTTCTGTAATTCCCTCTTTGTTGGGTCTTCTTTTTCAATCATTCCTATCTTTCCCTTTCCATTTCCCTTCTTTTAATAAAAGCATCAAGGTGTCCAAATAAGGATACCCTATGTAAAACATTTTAAACCTTTATAGATTAAAATAAGGCAAGTGATGCGTAGTGTAGCTTTTAATTCTTTCAAGCCTGACTGTGCATCCGCAGTTTTCTAGTATATATGAAGTCATATGACGCCGAAGGCTTACGCATAAATTTAAAGATTAACTTCAGCCAGTTTTACATTTTGCCATAAGTAGGCATGTTTATCAAAACACCTTAGCATTTCCTTATTCAGAGCAAATTAGATGGGCTTATTGTATCTGCATATAGGTGTAAAGGGAATCTTTGCAGATAACTGCTATGCAAGTGCGAAACCCAGGACTGAATGCCACTCTCGATGTACTAATATGGAGCTTTGCTATCTCTGTTAGGGAGGCAAGGAAAATATGCAAGACTAGTGAGAGTGCGCTTTATAATCAAATTGTTTTTTTTATTTCAAGCTAGGAAGCAAAAGTATAATTTTAGGGCATACAGGAAAGCCGACTGAGGAAACTAAAGTTTAATTTGTTGCACCCTGCATTGTTTCAAGTATCCTTTTCTCGCATCAGAAAAATGTTTACAGACTCTCAAAAGGCAATTTTAGAAACACGTTTATTAACATCATATATTACATGGTGATAAACGTACACAACTATAACAAACAAACCATTATAAGACTTTTTCCTTTTCATGCATTATACATTATTATTAAATTTAACATTACATAGACTGCTCAAGTTCTGCCTTCCCTGAAATTCCCCCCCTCCTCCTGATTTTTTATATATATATATATATATATATATATATATATATATAGTTTCACTCAGCTCATTTCAACTCCCACAAAGAACAAAACCTCTGGTACTTCCTCTACCTTAGACCGGAATATCTCTAATACCCCAAACAAATTCGACCCAATACCTTCAGTGATCATCTACTAATCTTTGCAATGAGGCATCATAAACCTACTCAAAAATAGCATCAGTACAACCTTACTCATAACTTCTCCTCCTTTGGCAAGAACAAATTCATCATAGCACTGAAATCAGTCAATTTGCAGTCTCTTCTAACCTTTCCACTTGATCAGTATATAGCTCTGTTCTACTCAATTTTCCTTTAACACAGTAAAGAAACTAGCAACAATAAGAACCAAAAGAATTGCACTGAATCCATTACCCTGACTCTCAAAAAGTACTAAATTGCTCTTGAGAGACTACCTACAAAAAATGGAAGCAAGTTAAAACCATAGCTGACCATCAATACTACTAATGTCTCAGAAATTTCACTAAAAATCAAATCAAAGCTGATATAATTTTCTGCCTGTATATTAACATGGTAGTTTTTAACAACTTCAAAGCTTTCTGGACTATGAATCAGCCAGCTATTAAAACCTGATACACCAACATAATCTATACTTTATCTAACCAAACCAACAGCATAGCCCGCAAATTCAATACCCGTTTCATCCAAACTGTAACCTCTCTTATTAATCCTTTGGCTCAGACAGACAGGTTACTCTCCTTCCGTGTTAGCTCTCAAGACACGTGTACTCAAAACAGTCTAAATTTCTACAATCAAAAACCATTACTAACCTTAAAGTCCATCACTTTTGCTCCTGGTAACATACTATCGGAGTACTTAAAAACTGTTGATGTCCTAGCTTTTTCTTAGATAACCTCTCAGTCTTTAGGTCTATATCCATCCTGTTTCCTCTCTCAAAAATTCTCAAGTGCATCCAGTATCAACTCCCTCAGCTTTCTCAATGACAACTGCCTCCTTTGCCCTACACAGCATGGTTTCCATTCTTTTCATAGTACATGTACATCTTTCCTTAGTTTTATATCATCTGTTAACCAATACGGAGACTCTGGGACATTAGTCTCACTTTTCCTAGATTTATCCACAGCTTTCAACATGGTATCCCACCAGAAATTGATTCAAAAACTATTTTGCTTAAGAAGACAGGAAACTTCACTATCTTGGTTCTCCAGCACCTCTCAAATAAGCAACAGGCTATAAAATGGCAAAACAATTTCTCTTTCCTTCCCATTACAGTGAGTGTCCATGGAGGATTCATTTTAGGACCCTTGTTGTTCAATATATTCATTAATGATCTCCACATAGCTTCTACACAAGTCACTACTATACAGTAAGCAGATGACTCAATCTGTTCTGCTAGAAGCCTAGCTAAATTAAAACAAATCACCTTAGAGTCATTCTCCAGAATTGATGCTGGCTAAGTGATACACAGCGGCCCCTAAACTTAAAAAATAAATAAATAAAACTGATCCTATTTACCCCAAAGCATTGAACTGACTATAAAAATAATTTAAAATTCACTTCCTCCAACATCACTAACATCAAACTAGGAAGGCATATTAAGTTTCTAGGAGTCACTATTGATAAAAATTTGATCAGACAAAAACAAGCAGCAAGAAAATACCCCCAAAAGCTAGGTGCCTGCAATAGAATTAAACACCTCAGAGATGATGGCAGGAAAAAGTATCATCCAAATCCCTTGTCATCCCTACACTACTCTTCACTGTTCCCATCTTGATTAACATAAAATCCACTTGACTCTCACTCTTAAAACAGTGCTATAGTGAGATGGCAATATTTGCCACCAATCATCATTATAGAACACATTACTGTCTGATCCTAAAAAACTTCAGTGGTTAAAGCTAAGGTATTACCTTACACTTTACAGACTAGTCACTTCTCACAAATTCAATTATCCAAACAAATGCCCTAGTTTGAAAAATATTCTTCAACTTTATAACCCAAGGATACAGTTGAAATCCACTGACAACATTTTAACTGTTAAGAAAGCTACAACTCAGCTGGTGACTCTCTGTAGTCCTCTTTGTTGGCTAAAATTTGAAACTCCATTCCTCTCACTCTGAGACACAGTAAACACCATTTTTAAAGGACAAACAAGAGAATACCTAAAACATACCTGTCTCTGTACATGTACAACTACTTGATGATAACTGTCCTGTCTTCCTGCTTTCTAATACTCTACTTTCAAAGCACTATATCCTTAGTTATTGATCCAAACTCTCCTCCTTATCCTCTAACTCTCCCTCTTGATCCTTCTGCCTATCCTAAAACATTCTGTTTCACCTCAGTACTAATAATACATTTCCTCCTCGTCTCCCCTTCTACCAAGTTGATTTCAAAATATAGGTCTTGTTTATGTATACATTAACAAACAAGTTTAAAAAAGCACAATTAATAATACTCTGTTTAAATGTTGTACATTTGTTGATTACTTTTATACCCCTCGACTATGTTTCGACTATGTTCTTTATGCAAAATGTTTTTCTCAGGATTTTTTTCTCCTCAGGCCTCCCCTGAAAAGGGGTAGCTTTCTGCCCAACCAGGCTATCCCAGTAAACAAATACAATAAATAAAAGTACTGTTCCCTAGAGTCTGTTTATTTCTATGTAGTATCCCACCTCCAATATCTTTATCTCATCTCATTTACAACATTCAAAAATTATGCTGCAATTATTTTGGTTTATTTACTTTTTTCTAGTAGTTACTTTTTTTAGCATTGAATAGCTCTAATACTTAGTAGAACCTTACTATTTATAGGCAGTTCAGTTTCTATATCCCAGCTCAAAAGAAACATTTTTGTTAGTTACAATAATATGTTCCCAAGTAACCCTCGGTTTCCTATTAAACCTCTGCCTGTGAAAAACTTCTCGGACGTCTACTTTGGTATAAAAATACTGATGCAAAATCTTCCATGCAAAAGTCCTAAAACATCAAGATTTTACACAAACCTAGAAACCATACCAATATCCACCCATTCTTTCTTTGTATAGTGCCTTTCCACTCAAATTTCCCCGTCTTTTATAACCTCTTCGGATTCTTTTAAAAGTTATAATGCATTATTTTATATGTCTCACTAATTATTCTTTTTAACTGCAGCTTCTGTTCTAGGCTCAAATATAAAATATTCTCTTTGCTTATCCACCATTATAGTAGCAGTCTTCAATCCGCAGTCCAAACATCTGCTTGACCTCATTCCACTCCAGCTTTCCCTGTTTTAGTTATTTACTCCCACAGCCTTGGCTCCCTTGCTAATTTTCTTCAATAAATTCTGGCTATTTCTTGCCCATTTTCTATGCCCAAAATTGCAGTCATCTCTATTGATAAAATTTCCTTTCTTCATTCCAGTGTTGGCTTACTTCTCAAACTATTTGTGCTACTTTGTAAATACAACATGCTATATGGTTGTTACTGTTCTCCTTCAGGTCTGGCATCCAAAATTCTACTCTTATTTTATTACTCCCCCACAACATAATTTCTTTCCATTCAGATTTGTAGCCATCTGTTTGCATTAACTATATGAGCCTTAACACTATCTCTTTAAATCTGGTAATCATAAGCCACCCTGCTCCAACGTGAGAAACAACTTATCCTATTTCTTACCTTCTTTCCTTCCCAAATAAATTTATTTAATCCTTTTGTGAAGGCTGCCAGCCCAGCTAGCTAGAATTCTGTAAATAATCCTATGTCATTTGTAAATATTAATATGATCCACATACTTGCCTTAGAAATGTAAGAAAACTATATGTTCTGTACTGAACTTCGAGACTGTAACCACAGTGCACCCTGCTGGAAAAGAGCAGAAATGTGTATAAACTACATGCCTATGCAAATGTATGTGCTGATGGTAAAGGCTGAAATATAGACTTAACTTGCAAACTCTAAGAAAATAAGTGAAAATTGTTTATGACTCATCTCTCTTTCAGCTCAAAGCAGGCACAATGTCTAGAGTTGTAGGTTTTCCTATTGTCTGGAAATAGAGGTAATTGCAGGTTTCAAATGTAAAGGTGTTTAACAGTCTGATGATTTCCAGTTCCAGGCAAGTTTCTAAGAGATAGGTGTCAGCTTTTAAGAGATAAGCATTCTTGACACTGAAGTGTTATATTTTAAGTTCCTGTTGGCCTGGAAACTAAAAGCAGAGCTGACAAATAGTGATGTAATTGGAGATGACCCAGCAGTAATGTGTATTATTAAATTTAAGAATTATCTCAGAGAAAAAATCTGGGCATTTTTGTATCTTGTTCTGGGGACCTGTAAACATCCTCTCACCAGCACTTGTCTTTGATCTGCAAGTAAGACTTGGATCATAGTATTTCTCTTAGAGATAGATCGGAAAATAGCAGGATTAGTCTACATGCTTTCTGTATTTCTGTGAGACTGTCCTGCAATGTTGTTTTAAAATATTTCCTGCAATTCTCAACTCTGTTGTCACTGGGTTGAGTTAACGAGTATTGTCATGTGCTTTATTTACCATTAAATATATTTAAACATTTAATTGTGGCTAGCTTTGTTTAGAGATATTTAAGCTATTAGGGTACTTGCATGTATTCGGTAACACTGTACAGGCCACTCCTAAACAGCCTTCGTCTTGGACACACATCATTTGGATAATAGTAACATTACACAGTAAGACTGGGCACCCTTTGGTAAGGGCCTTTAAAGTAGCCGATAACTAGTGGTAGGTGGTACTACCATGTAGCCTGGGCAAAAGGATGCACAGCTAGTGAACCTGTGCCAGCCTTCCCCAGGAGTGTCTGTGTGTTTGTATATAAATCAAATCTCAAAGATTGTGTGTGTGTGTGTGTGTGTGTGTGTGTGTGTGTGTGTGTGTGTGTGTGTGTGTGTGTGTGTGTGTGTGTGTGTGTGTGTGTGTGTGTGTATGTCAGCTACTTGGGCAGGAACATGAAGCACTGGCTGGAAAGAGAGGGTGCTGGAGGTTTTAGCTTGACCACTCGGCTGAGATCTTAACCCTATAGCTGTGCCAGTGGGGAGTCTTATTGGAGATCTGGAAACAGAGAGAAACCAGCCCCAGACTGACTGTGAAATTGTACTTTACTGTGCATGTACTTGTCATCCTCCCAATGTGCACATCCCTCACTGGTGTTAGTGGTGAGGATTGAGGGTCCTTGATTACTGGGCCAGTGCAGGGGTATCACACCTTTAATTATGGTCCAGATTTTTTTCTCTCATTACTACTGTATACCAGTCAAGTCTATATTTAAATGATTTCTTAAAAGGCATTCTGAGTTATATGTGAGCAAACATTAGCTCACTGAAAGTCTAAGATGAACAAAGGTAAAGGTGGAAGTCAGGAGAGGTCTGAGTCTGTTGAGAGAATGCATATTACTGCAAAGAAAACAACTGAAGCAGATTAGATGCTCAATGCCTCCAGTATGGCAACCAACTGGCATAGAGTATCAAGTGTAGTCTATGACAGAAAAATACCAAAGAAGCTGAAAAGTAAGGTGTACAAGACAGTGGTGCGACCAGTACTACTGTATGGTACAGAAACCTGGGCAGTAAAGGCAGAACAGTTGAAGAAGCTAGAGGTGATGGAAATTAAGTACCTGAAAAAGGTGGTAGGATGAACACTGTGGGACAGACAAAGAAAGGGACATAACAGCAGAAGCCAAAGTTAAGATAAAAACCTGAAATCATAACAAAATGGCTAGGACAAAAAAAAAACTTACAGAAGTGTGAAAGAATAATATGAATAATGCTGAAGCTAAGAAAATGAGAAACACAGAAGAAATGCTAGACATACTAATGCAATTTTATGTGCAAGTAAACTTGCCATAAAGTATAGTTTGTAAAATCTTACAAACTATACTGTTACAGTATAGTTTGTAAAATCTTACAAACTATACTGTTACAGTATTCTTCACCTTAGGGATCTCCTGTCAAGGACAGCTCAACATTTGGCTAGTATAACAAAGCTTTAGATCTTGTATGTGCCATGTCACATGTATGCTTCTCCCATATAGGATGTATGGCATAAAGGTGATGTACATACACAGTTACCCAGAACTGAATTGCCCCAGTAGAGAACAGTCTCCTTAGAACAAAAGGAAGCTATGCAAATCCAGAAGGAGAAAATGTAGATGGAAAAGGAGGACCCCTGGCCAGGAGGGTAACCAAACCAAGACCCAAAAAAGGGGGAATGGAGGAAGGGACCAAATACTGCAACAGTGAAAATAAAGACATCTACTGTTATGCTAAGATTTTACACAACTGTACTATGTCCTTCTATATGTCCTTCTATATCAATGTTGCAGTATACTTTACCTTAGGGAGAGTACAAAAGCTCAAGAAAAGGAGTGGGAGGTGAAAGGCTGGGAAGAGCCTTCAACAAATCCATGCAGGATGACCCTAGCAAAACTTGCTCTGGCCCTAGAAACCGTATCCAATTTATATTGCTTAGTAAAGGTATTCACTGAAGACCAAGTAGCAGCTTCAAGGATGGAATTGGTGTCCAAACCCTTGAAGGAAGCACCAGAAGAGGCAAGAGTCCTAGTGGATTGAGCTCTAACAGAAGTAGACAGACAGTTGACATGAAAAGAACAAAAGGAAATATCCTTAGATATGCAGGAGGAGATCTCTTGCTTAGAAACAGCCAAGCCAAATGTCCTGGGATGAAAAACAAAAAGCTGGTCAGAATCATGAATGGCCTTAGTTTTCTCCAAATACCCAAGCTGTTTTTGCAAATCCAACTATGCTGGACCCTCGCAATAGTAAACTGAGAAGGGAGCTGTACTGCCCGAGTCAAGGATAACTCATTAACAACCTTTGGCATAAACGAAGGAATAGTATGAAGAGACACCCTGTCTCTGTGAAAAAAAAAAACAGAAAAGGAGGAATGGCCATAAGGGCCTGAAGCTCAGAAACCCTCTGAGCAGAAGTAAGAGCAAGCAGTAAGACAGGCCCTTCCAGGTACAGTTTTGCAGAGAAGCTGAAAAGGAGCCTAGGTCAATTTTTTCAAAAGATAATTGAGGTCTCAAGGAGGAGGAGGAGGAGGAGGAATAGGCTTCCTCAGGGAACTAAGATACAGGATGCCTTTAAAAAAAACAGTTTGACCTCAAAACAAGAAGGCAAAAGAGGATTCAAGGGCAGACAGACAGAAATGGCTGACAAATACAGAGTAGGCCTAGCCAGACTGGAGCAACTCACACAAAAAAAATGAGAGAACCAGAGGTACCCACCCACTGAAAAAGGGTCCCAGCTATGAACATGGAACCAGACAGAAAATCTTTCATTTAGACATACAAGACTTTCAATTTGCAGGTTTTCTTGCCTCCTCCTGGAAAATCCTGAGCAAAACCTCAGAAAATATGTGCCTAAAAGGGATAAAAATCCTATCACCCACAGTGGCAGCTGAAGAGTGGACAAGTGAAGATGAATGAGTGACCTCTTGCCTTGCTCAATGAGTTCCAACCAGTGAGGTAACTTGTGGTGATTACCCCTGGACAGATGCATTAAGGGGGGGCAATGCTGCCTTGGCCAAAACAGAGTCATTAGCAAGATTTTTTGGGGAGTCCAGCAGAACCTTCTGCAGGACTCTTGGAAGGAGAGGAAGAGGAGGGAAGGCATAGAGAAACAGCCCCTTCAAAGGAAAAGAAAGGGCATCAGTCTTCCACTCCAGATGGCAAGGCACTCAAACATGACAGATGGAGCTGTCTGTTCAGAGGGGATGCAAAAAAAAATCTACCAGAAGAGTACCCCACAAATGGACTATGTCCAGAAACACATCTCTGTGAAGCATCCATTCGTGAGCCTGTGTTTTGGCCCTGCACAAGGAATCTGTCGCTAAACTGTGCTCTGACGGAATATAAACTGCCTGAAGAGTTATCTGATAACTGATTGCCAGATCCCAGGCCTGAAGAGCCAGCCTGCAAAGAAGGTAAGACTTTGTGCCACCCCTTGTTGACATACCACATCACTGTGGTGTCATCTGTGTAAACCTTCAGGGGGCCTGGAAAGAGCATGGGATGAAAAGCCTGAAGGGCCAGAATCAGAGCTCTCATCTCTTTGGTGTTGATATGGTCTGACTTCTGATTTGGGGGCCAGAGACAATAAAATTTCAGGTGACCACAGGAAGCCCGACATCCCATGTCTAAAGAGTCAGTGAACAGTTCTTGAGAAGGAACCAGATGCTAAAAAGGCAGACCTGGATTGAGGGTATGAATCCACCACACAAATTCCTACTTAAGACAAGGAAGTAGAGGCATTCTGAAATCCAGAGAATGGTAATGACATACCCAAACTTGACGAGGTACCACTGAAGCTTCTGCATATGCAGTCTGGCAAGAAGCAGCATTGGAATAGAAGAGGCCATGAATTCTTGGGTTCAAAGGAACTCCCTGGCTGCAATGGCTGGCAGAGGAAGGAGACTGAAAGAAAGCGGTCAGTGACTAAATCTTTGGAGGTGGACAAGAAGCCAACATTAGTACTGTTGAATCCTGCAGCCTAGATACACATGATCCTGAGACAGAGTCAGGACAGACTTTTGAAAGCTGATAATGAATCCCAGACTTTGAAGGAGAGAGATGGCGAACTACTGCACCTGTAACAGGCAACTGGGAGAAGGTGCCTAAATCAATAGGTTGTCTAAGGAAATACTTGAATGCCTCGGAGACTGCAAAAGGCAACACAGGAGCTAGGCATTTTGTGAATATCATTAGGGCATTAAGGAGGTCAAAGGGCAAAGCAGAGAAAGTACAGTTGTGTATACTTACCTTAAGTGTAGTGATGCAGTCATCACACATTTGGGTTATCCCTGCCAAGGTAGCCCTCGGCCAGCCCGAATACCAGAGACTTAGTATTTCTGTGTCAGTTGCTGTCGCTTGAAGACTGATGTCAGGTCATCAGTAGTATAAAGTAAGGCAGCCTATGCCATTACATCAGTTTTTCTTGCCCTAACCTGTCAGGAGCCCCCAAAGTAGGAGGCCAGGTTCTGGTGGAAGAACCTCACCAGTGGAAAATAAATACCAATATGTCCCTTTTAAGGAAAGGGGCACAACAAGGTAGAAAGGTAATAAAAGGAGAAAGAGAATAAAGGGGGGGGTGGAGGGAGGAAAAGCAGGACTGCAACAGTGAATACACTCGAACATCTACATTTATGGTAAGTGTACACAACTGTACTATGTTCTTCGTGTTTCACTGGTGCAGTCATCACACATTTGGGTGGATTCCCAAAGTTGAGGAAGAGGGTGGAGGCAGTCAAGAAACTTAGGGGCTGGCTAGGATGCCCTGCAAGACTGCAGATGCAAACCCAGCTCTGGATTTGGAGAAGAGAGGCAGGTGGTAATGCTTGGTAAAAGTATGAACAGATGTCCAGGTGGCAGCCTCCAGGATGTCCCTAGTGGGGACTCCTCTGAGGAAAGCTGCAGAGTTGGAGGCTGCTCTGGTGGAGTGTGTCCTGACCCCCTTGGGGGAGGCTTTACATGGTATTTGTGGCAGAAATGGATGCAGTATGCTATCCATTTGGAAATGGTTTGCTTGGAGATGGCTTTGCCTTCTGCCCCTATAGTAAAGCTACCCAGCAACTGATCAGACTTTCTGAAGGATTTAGTCCTGTCCAGATAGAATCTGAGCTGTCTGTGCACATCTAGAGTGTGAAGAATACTTTCCTTCTTGTTCTGGGGATTAGGAAAAAAGGTGTGCAAATGAAAGGATTGGTTGAGAGCCACACTGGACACCACCTTGGACATGAATGATGGGTTAGTTCTGAGGGATACCCTGTTAGCATGGAAGATGATGAAGGGTTCCACAGCCATGAGTGCTTGCAGCTCAGAGACTCTTCTGGCTGAAGTGATGGCCAGAAGGAATGCGGTCTTCCAGGAGAGAAATTGTAGCTCTGCAAAATAAGCTGGTTCAAAAGGGGGGGCAGAGTGAGCTTTTCCAAGACAAAGTTAAGGTCCCAAGCTGGTGTTGTTGCCCTTCCTCGGGGCCTCAAGTTTCTAGCCCCTCTGAGGAACTGTTTGATCAAAGGGTGTGAGAAAAGGGGCTGCTCAGTGGAAAAATTAGCAGAAATAGCAGAGGCATGAATTTTTATATAGGAGAAAGAGAGACCACTATATAGTAGGTCAGCTAAGTAATCCAAGATGAGAGGGATGGAGGGCTGTGCCGTACTGGCTCCCTTAGCCTGGATCCAGGTGCAGAACCTTTTCCATTTATCTGCGTAGGACTTTCTGGTGCTAGGATATCATTTGCCAGACTGTTTGACATTTTGTGAAAACTCTGGGAGCAGTAGATAAGCCAAAGGGAAGTGCAGAGAACTGAAAGTGTTGAGATCCTGCCCTGAAGCGGAGAAATTTCCTGCATGATTCCTTGATAGGAATTTGGAGGTAGGCCTCTTTTAAATCTGAGGTGGCTAGACAACATCCAGAACCTGTTTACTGAGGATGGCAGATTGGTTTGGTGTTAAGGAATAAGGCAAGCTGCCAAATTGAGTGTCTGCAATTGGGGATGCACAAGTTCCCCTTCCCTCTGGGTCAGGAGGTTTGGGATCTGAGGAAGATGCCATGAAGGCAACAGGGATAGGCTGTGCAGCAAGGGGTACCAGTGTTGTTGGGGGCCAGTCTGGAGCTATAAGAATGGTCCTTGGTTTTTCCTTCCTTGTTTTGAGCAGTACCTTGGGGATGAGAGGTAGGAGAGGTAAGGTATAGACCAATAGATTGACTTGGGGGAAGGACAGAGCATCTACTTTACAAGCCATGCAATGATACTCCCTAGTGCAAAATTTGCTGAGCTGACGGTTGGTGTGGGAGGCAAACAGGTCGACTTTCTGGGCTCCCCATTTCTGCGTTATTAGGGTGAAGGTACTACTGTTGAGTTGCCACTCGTGTGGGTCCAGAAGATTTCTGCTTAGATGGTCTGCCAGAGAGTTGAGAGAGCCTGGTAGGAATTGAGCTAACAGGTGTAGTTGCATGGAAGAGGCTGTGTGCCAAAGGGTCATGGCCAGCCTGCATAGTGGGTAGGAGTGAGTCCGTCTCTGCTTGTTGATGTACCACATCACAGTGGTGTTGTCTGTTTTGATCAGGAGAACCCCTGGAGATAGAAGAGGTTTGAAAGCTATCAAGGTGTGCTGCACAGCCATCATCTTTTTGACTGATTTGCAGAGGGATTTGCTGTGGGCTCCATTGGCCCTGTATCCACTTGCCATCCAGGTGTGCTCCCCCAAGTGTAAACTGATGAGTCTCTGGTGAGGGTCTGGGTGGTAGGGGGTGGAGAGGAAAGCAATCCCTTGTGAGAACATGCTGTTGCCCACCAAAGGAAATCTCTTCTGAGGCAAGAAATTATAAGTAGGATAGTTTCCAGGTCTTGAGAGTGTTGACACCAAAGCCTCTTTAGGTACCACTGAAGTTTCCTCATATGCAGTCTGGCAAATGGAATGAGTATTATGCAAGATGCCATTAACCCCAGAACTTACAGGATCTTCCTTGCAGATAGCTGGGGCCTGGTGGCTAGTTGAGAGAAGTAGGCTGTCAGGAAAGTTTGTTTCTCTGGTGTAAGGTATGCCATCTGGGATGCTGTGTCCAGACTTGTTCTCAAGAAGATCATCCTTTGGGTGGGCACCTGTTGGGATTTCTTTTCATTGACTGTGTACCCTAGGGAAGTAAGTAGGGTCTTTACAAAGGCCAGATGCTTGAGCAGCTTTTCCTGGCTGTCTGCCTGAATAAGGCAGTCGTCTAAGTATGGGTAAATTTGAATATTTCTTTGTCTGCAAAAGGCAATGTCTAGAGCCATTCATTTTGTGAAAACTCTGGGAGCAGTAGATAAGCCAAAGGGAAGTGCAGAGAACTGAAAGTGTTGAGATCCTGCCCTGAAGCGGAGAAATTTCCTGCATGATTCCTTGATAGGAATTTGGAGGTAGGCCTCTTTTAAATCTGGGGTGGCTAGCCAAGCGCCCTTGGACAGCATGGGTAGCAGCTGCTGGAGGGTGAGCATTTTGAATTTTGGTATCACCAGGAAGGTGTTTAGAATGGATAGATGGAGGATGGGGCACCATGTCCCCTCTTTTCTGGGCACCAGAAAAGGTCTGGAGTAGAAGCCTTGGCCTATCTGTACTGCAGGAACGTGCTCTACTGCCCTCATAGAGAGCAGGGAAAAGATTTGCTTTTGTGGCTCTGCCCACTGCTTCGGTGGTAGATCTGGGTGTGGAAGGAAAATTTGTATCCCAGAGACACACTGTTCAGAACCCATTGGTCCTTGGTAATGGTGGGCCAGGTGCTGGAGTGAAAGGAGAATTTTCCTCCTAGTGATAGGTGAAGGTGGGTAGAGTGAGGGGGTGGCGGAGGTGAGTCATTGTGGGTTCTTACCATAAGGGGGTGGCATAGATCTCCCTGATTTTGAAGTGGAGGTAGTCCACTGCTTAGATCTCTGTATTCCCTGGGGCTGCTGTCTGGGGGGGGGTCTGTTTCCACAGGCCTAGGCTAGGCCGGTTTACTAGGAGCAGAAAAGGACCAGTGTTTGGATGGACAATGCCTGCTGAACCTAGGTGGCTGGACCTGCAAGAAATCCTTAACTGTTTGCATAGATTTAGATTTTCTGCCATCTTTTTTAAGACCTCTTCTGCCTTAGTCCCAAATAAGTTATCTTTGTGCAAGGGGGCATCCAACAATTTAGATTTGACATGGTCTGGCAGGGGTTGTTCTTTAAGCCATGCATGACTTCTAATGACAGAACCAGTAACTGTTGCCCTGCAAGAAACTTCTAGGGTGTCAAAGCCACAGTGCAAGGTGTGTTTAGTTACTTGACTTGCAGAATGCATTAACTCTTGTAAGTCTTTAGATTCAGCCCAAGCAAGAAGGGAAGACGTTTTTTGTTTAAGGAGTTCCAAGGTATGTTGCTGACATTTCAGCATATGGAACTAACAATTTAGTGCCCTGATAGCAAGAGTAGCTGAGGTGTATACTTTTTTACCCAATCTGTCAAATGCTCAAGAATCCCTGTCTGAGGGGGTGGGATTCTTAGCAGAGGTTGCTTTAATCCCTTTTGGCCCTTGAGAAAAGACCTCAGGGTCAGCTGTTGGATTTTTGAAAAGATATCTGTGTGAGTCAGGGACTCTATAGTACCGGTCTGGTTTTCTAGAAGAAGGAGGTAGGGCATCAGGAGTCAAGCTGGATTCGAGGAAAACATCCTCCACAACATCCAGGACGGGGGAGGGATGGCCAAGAGTCTGTGTTGTGGAAGATCTAAGAATTCTCCAAGTCTCTTTTTAGACTGAGGGTATTCCTGACTCTTCCATTGGAAATGCTCCCTTAAAGTATGCAGGGTTTCCCCAAAGGAAAATCTTCTGGGGGAGAGGCTGAAGGAATGGAATCCTCTGCATCAGAATCCTCATAAGTGGAGATGGGTTGCATGTCTTCATAGTGAGATACACCAGATTCATCTGACTCTTGTTCAGACAAAACTACAGGGGACAGATCTCTTTCCCTTTTGGACGGGGTAGCTTGGCTTCCCCTGATCAGCATGATAAGGTCTTCCACCATTTTAAGCATTTGAGACTGAGGCAAGAAAGTAGGCGCCTGAGAGTGGGTCGTCGGTTTCTTGGGTGTGGTTCGTACCCTGGGCCTAAGAAACTCAGTTGTTTTTGAAAGAACAGTAGTTGCGAAAGAAGTTGTCGGTTTGTGTCGAGATTCGGTAGTGCAAAGGACTTCCTTGAAAGCTTTTGCCCACTCTGTGGCTCTGGACCCATCCAAGGTAGAGACGACCACAGGATCCTTAGTCAAAGAAGAGTTTTGTGGCATACTGGACTCTGAAAGGGTCTCTGTAGCGGCCTGCAAATCAACTGAAGTGGGCATCAGGGGCTGCAAAAGCACTCACTGAGGACCGGAGAACTGACGACTAGCTTAACGGAAGTGTCACTGATAGGTTTGGACCTGTACGGTCTGTCTCTGTTTTATCTTTACATTTTTTCAGAAAATCTGCTGTCGAATGGCTTACTGAAGCCATATTGGAATTCGAGGACTGTAAGCAAAAATATCTGGCTACAATAAGGGCCGGACGATGGATAGTTATGGTGTTGAACAAAGCACAGAAGCGGCAACAGGGAACATCGTGGTCTGGGCCTAAACAAGTGATGCAGTAAAAAAGCAAGTCTTAGTGTGGTATTTGCTTTCCACAGGCGAGACAGTTATTAACTTTTTCTGACATCGGTTAGTTCAAGAAAAAAGGGATCCCCAACGGGGTACTTAGTTTTAGAAGACTTCAACTTCAATTCAGTAGACGAAAACTCAGGTAGTGGCCGACCGGCACTCATGTGAACTGCTTCTGCTTCTGGCTCCATGGTAAGAAAGACTGATGTAATGGCATCTGCTGCCTTACTTAATACTACTGATGACCTGACGTCAGTCTTCAAGCGATAGCAACCGATGCAGAAATACTAAGTCTCTGGTATTTGGGCCGGCCAAGGGCAAGCCTGGCAGGGATAACCCAAATGTGATGACTGCAACAGTGAAACACGAAGAACATCTGAAAATGAGAGTAGGAAACAGGGAAACGCAGACACTTCTTGAAAAGAGGGTGAATATGGATATGAAGATAAGCATCCTTCAGATCCAAAGACAACAAAAATGCCTGGGGTAACAGAGGAAACAGGGTTTGAAGAGAAAGCATCCAAAAAATTAATGAACATTTGAGAAAGGTGTTGAGTAAGGAGAGATCCAGAATAGGGCCCAAAGTGCCTTCTTTTCAAAGAGCCAGAAACATTCTGGAGGAAACTTCCTTTCCTACTTATGAAGGAGGGACAGGCTAAATAGCTCCCTGGTCCACCAGGTACCTAAGACCTCTGGGAGATAAGGAGGGTGAGACTTCCACACCATGAAGTAACCCTGATGGATGATGAACAGAACCCAAGAATCTGAGGTGATGAGTTGCCAGTTTGGAAAATAGAGGGAGTGCCAAAGGGACAACAGTAACTGGCCAAAGGTGGGGAAAGTCGAAAAGCAGGCTTATAAGATAAATGGGACAGCTGGGCTGCAGGAGCCTAAGATTTAGCAGGAGCAGCTCATCTACCAGCCTTTCTGCCTTTACTGGCCTGATGAGGCTACATGCGAACAAATGCAGACCTAGTAGGATAGTTCCTCTGGAACCTGGGGACAGGTGACACAAAAATAGGTTTACAGTCCTGCAAAGCTTTACCTTTTTTTCTTGAAGAAACAAACACATCAGCAGCCGTAGCAGCGGTCCCAAAAGGATTCTTCTTATTCAAAGGAGCATCCAGCAACTTGGTCTTAATGTCTTCAGGTAACAACTGAAACCAACAGTAGAGCTCCATGGCAGACCCAAAGGCAGCAGCTCTGAAAGAGACATCAGTAGCATCATAGCTGCACTTGCTAGAGAAGCAAGTAGAACCCAAAAATAGAAAGAAAAGAGGCCTTTCCTTCAGAATTAGGGAAGTCAGAAATAACCTGAAAAGCTTGAGAAGTCAAGACCAGTGCATATCCAGTCATGTGGGTCTGGCAAATTGATGGCCCTAAAGGCCAAAGTAGAAGCAATATAGACCTTTCCAATCCTCTCCATTTCCTTACTATCCTTACCCAAAGGCAGAAGACTGGAAGAGGACAAAAGCCTAGAAGGCTTACAAGAGGAGACTGACACCAAAACAGGGTCAGCAGAAGGACACAAATAGGAATTGACAATCCTCAGGAACCCTATAGAACCTGTCAGGTTTATATGGAGCAGGGGGGCACAGAATCAGGAGTCTTAGAGGCAGCTATAATGGTGTCTAGCAAAGCAGCCAACACAGGATGTAGTGCAGAAGGTTTATGAGTGTCCAACTGAAGCAATTTATAATAACTCTTCCAGATATGAAACACCTGAGAAGAATCTCACTTAAAGTATTACATTATTCTGGCCACTGTATCCCAAAAAGACAACTCCTCCAAAGGAGATGCATGGCCAATTAACTCTTCTTCATCAGAGCCATAAGCCAAAGAAGAAAGCATCCGGAAAGAGTAAGATAAGGACCCTTCATCAGATTAGCAGACTCCTAATCCTCATAAAAAGGAATCGGACTCCCTAGGTCTTATGGAAGGAGCTGAAGTCTAAGGGGGAGTAGGCAAAGAAACCCCTTTGGGATGTTTCAGGACCTTTAAGGCATTAAACAGGCAAGGTCCTCAGGATGCACAGAAGAATGTTTAGTCTTCTGTTTTTGCTTGGTAGGGATGTCAGCTTTAACACAAGACGTTCCAAACCCTGATGCGATTCAATAAGAGTACCTGGAAGGTCTTCCCTGACCAGAATCTACAAAATCCCTCTAGGGCCCTCAGAGATAAATCAACCACAGTTGCCCCTCGATGTCTGCAGCACACCCCTGCAAAGCCTCACAGGACATGTGAAAGAAGGATCCATGTTGGCCTCATAAGGGGGTTGTGGCAGAGGAATCTAAAGTTGACACCAGATGACCTACAGAGCTATCACCTGCTTCTACACAGATGTCCAATGGAGACTGAACAACCAAAAGAATCTCGCTGAGATTTCTTGGCCTTCTTCTTGTTCATCAGAAATACCTTGGGGTTAATTGATTCCACCATGCTACCCTGGGGCTAACCATTTAAGCCTCTGGTTGAGACAGATGGCCAGAGAAAACAACCAGCTTCTAAGAGTCTTGAACACAAATGCCTTACAAATAGTACAGAGAGGTTATGGTTGTTGGAAGCACCCAAACAAAAGAGACACTGTTCGAGATGATCCTTATGGGAAATTGCCTCCCACACACACATTTTCCCTTCTTGGATGACATGAACTCCAGGTAACCAAAGGTAAAACAAAACTAATAACAATGAAAAAAGACCCAAATGGGGCACTTATCTGATGGCTACGTATTCAGCATAGCAAAGGGCAATCAGACAGGTGAGCACTGATGGTGATCTGACTGGTAGCAAAGAAGCTCTGGTTAACTGTAGTCCATACATCACCTTTATGCCCTACGTCCTGTGCGAGGATCATACAAGAGCTAAAGGCTTTAGTAAACTGGCCGGACATTGGGCTGTCTTTGCCAGGACATCTCTAAGGTGAAGAATACTGCAACAGTGATATAGAAGCATATCAGCAGATGTTTGAATGATCACTGCTGAAGTAGCCTTAGATATATGGGTTATATCCTGCCAAGGATGATTAAGCTGGCCATCTTCCAAAGCTTCAGGGTACCATCCACTCATGCAAAAGGTCAGGCAGCTCGAGCAGAGCTGGCTAAAAGACAAATTTGGGTGCCAAGCCCTTTAGAGCTTTCATGCCAACAGAGAGAAGGAGGCTGAGCACTGAAAGAGCAATGCTAGAACAAAACAAAACAAAACAATGTCCACATCCTGGCATATAATGAATCAGCAATCATTCAAACATCTACTGTTATGGTAAGTTTGCTTACACAACTGTACAATGTTCCTCATATTGATCACTGCTGCAGTAGCCTTAGCTATAACTTACTACAGTTGGGAGGTGGAACAAGAAGAGTCCAGGAGCACCTGGAGAACAATCCTAGTAAAGCCTGATCTGGACATACAGAAGGATACAAACCTTACAGTGTTTTGTAAAAATATGTACTGAAGACCAAGTAGCAGCTTTTAGAATACTTCTAGAACCCAGTCCTCTACAAAAAGCCATAATTGAAGCGAAGACCCTGGTAGAGTGGGCCTGGACCTTGCCAAGAATAGTTTTGTTTTGATGAGTATAACAAAAGGTAATAGCCTTAGACAACCAAATAGGAATAGTCTGTTTTGCCACAAGCTTCCCTTCTTAACTTCACAAGAAGGGAACAATTGATTCAAAGATATGAAAGATTTAGTTCTGTAAAGACAGTACCAGAGTTGCCTGTGGATACAGAATGTCCTTTCTCCCTCATGGTTCAGGAAGGAAAAATGGGGGAGATGGACAGTTTGGCTTAAAGTAAATTTAGACACTACTTTGAGAACTAATCCATTATACCTAAATAAACCCTGTATCTGTGGAAAATGTGACAGGGTTGACTCACCATAAGAGCTTGAAACTCAGACAATCAGTAAAACTGTTTTCCATGTTAACAAGTCAGCCAGGTTAGCTGGTTCAAAAGGAACAAGTGTTGGCTTCTCTAACACAAAATAAAGATCCCAATGAGTGGCACTGGCTTACTTGGAGTCCTGTTGTGCAAAACCCTTTTCAAAAAACATTTGGACATAACACTGCATTGAAAAAGAGGAGGATCCATGGGCAGACATGCTGAAATGGCTGATAAATTAACCTTACTAGAGGGATAATAAAGGGCATAGGTTATTAATTCACACAAATATTGTGACAGCATAGAACAACTAGCCCTGAAAGGGTGCTAGTTACCTTGTTGGCACCAACTAGAAAACCTTTTCCATTTGTTAATATATGATTTTCTAGTAGCAGGCTTTCTTCCCTCCATTAATACCTGCTGCACATCCTCAGTAAAACAAGTGCCTAAAAGGAACTAAGGCCCTATCATAGAGGTAGTCAATGGAAGATGACGGATGTCGAGTGTATCAAACACCCCTGTTCTTGTGTGACTAGATCCAGTCTGTGAGGAAGCTTGTAGCAACTGCTCATGGCCATTTCCAAACAGGAGAACCACAGCTGCCAGGGCCAGAAGGGGGTCTCCACAATGATCTTGGGAGATTCCTTCTGAATTTTCAGAAGTGCCCTGGATATTAGCAGGGTGGAAAAGCATACAGGAACACTGCTGCCCAAGGGAAAGAAAGAAAAAAAAAAGTAAAGGCATCTGTCTTCCAAGCCTTCTTGCATAGAGTCCTGAAACAGGATATTGCCAATTGACTGTTCAGACAGGAGGCAAAGAGGTCTACTTGAGGAACTCCCCACAAATGGATCAAAACTTGGAAGATCCCCTTATCAAGTTTCCATTCAGGAGGGTCTGCCCTGGTCCTGCTCAGCTTGTCTGCCACATAATTTTGCCCTTCAGGATACAGAATGCAGGATACCTGTAGAATGAGATTGCACTGTGAAGCTATAGCCCAAGCTAACGCAGCTAGTCTGGAAAAGGAGTACAACCTAGCCCCCCTGCTTATTGATATACCATATGACTGAGGTATTGTCTAACAACATTAAGAGGTTCCGGGGGCCAGAGATAATACAGAGAGTTGAGTGCCTTGATCAAGGCAAGCATGTCTGATATTTATGTGCCTGCAGCTGTCTCTGGTGTTACACACACCCTGCACTTTTATTGCTCCTGAGATTGCTCCTCAAGCAAAGTCTAAGGTGTCTGTGGTGACTGACTGCTTTGGAACAGGAATGAAGACTGGGAGACCTTGACTTACAGATTTCTGTTGTCTCTGCCAAATTTTTATCTCTGACGAACCCCAGCATTGGGATTTGAGGATATAAAGGATGTTTGTGCTTGGACCAAAGGGACTTCAGATATCAATGCATCTTTCTCAGGGGTATCAAGAGAATCATAGAAACCATGAGACCCAAAATCCCAAGGTATTCTCTCACTATGACTGCAGTTTAAGTGGAAAAACCTTAGAAAAAGATCTACACATAGATCTATTTTTCCTGTGGAAGAAAGGCTCTTTGAACTGAGATGTCTAACTGGCATCCCAGGAACACAATCCTGTGTGAAGGAGTCAAGACTTTTGAATGTTCCCTTGAAATTTCAGCTTGTGTAAGAGATGTCTGAACCAAGAAACAGATTTCCTAACACTTTAAGAAAGTCTCTGCAAAGTTAAGCAAGTTGTCTAAATATGGAAAAATGTACCTTGTAGCCTGCAATGAACTATAACTAGAGTTACACATTTTGTGAACATTCTTGGTGCAAAGGATACTCCAAAGAGTAAAGGCAGAGACCAGACAGCAGGATGCAGACACACAAAACTTTAACAAACATCTCAAGTCTGAATGAATAGGGATGCGATAAGCATCTTTTAATTCTAATGTTACATCTTCCTCTTTCAAGTTTTCTGGTAACAGGTAATGAAGTGACATCATTTTGAATTTGAGCACCATCACAAACCGGTTTAGAAAAGAAAGATCCAGAATTGGTCTCCAAGCATTTTCTTTCTTTGGCACTAAGAACATCCTTGAATAAAAACCCTTCCCTACCTGTGAAGGAGAACTAGTTCTCAGTCCTTGGGACAACATGTGATGGAGGAAATTAATCTGACTTAGTGGAATGACTCTGAAAATGAATTTCTTACACTGCCATCTGCAACTTTAATTAATGAACTTCAGAACCAATTTGTCTGAAAAACTATCTGTTGTCAAAGAGAAAAATGGAGATTCAGACTTTATGAAAAAAAAAATGAGGCCAAGGTGGGAGGGGTCACAAGGTCTCTTGAACAGTTATCAGCTTACCCCTCTCATCACACTTATCACCTCTGCGGCACAGGGGCCAACTAAAACTCTATCCAAAGGGGAATTTAAAAATCTAATTTTTAACATCATCTGAGATGTTCCAAGAATGCAAACCTCAAAACAATACCAGTGGCCATAGTCCCAGAAGTAGTATCAACAATGCGTAGTGACCTGTGCTACAGATGAAAGTTATTTAAAGAGGATTTTTTCTCCCAAGAATAAACTGCAGATAAAATATTCCTCATACTTTTGCAATTAGTCAGAACAAACTAACACATGAGCCTGATCGTTCAAAATTCTGAAAAAGCAAAGTTGCGAAAGTATATACTTTTCCCCCCAAACTTCAATAATTTCCCCATCTTTTTCAGGAGTAGGATTGTAATTACGTGTTTAGCAGCAGTGGGATCAGCTAATGCCATAGCTGCTGGGTCAGGTTTGGAAATAGTGTATAAAAATTTAAAAGACTGAAGAACTTCACACATTCTATCTGCCTTTTTAGGGGCACCTGGCTTGGCTGACTATCAGGAAAATTACAGGCAGTAACACAAAGCATACAAAACAGGAGGAAAGTGTGTAGGTTCTGGAAATTCCCTTTTAACAACTCATAGTGTTATCCGAAGGACTCAGAAACCTCAGTGCTTCCCCCCTGAAGCACTGGAACATTCTATTAATAGTCTCAGAGAAAGAACTCCCACAAGGAGAATCAAAACCAGAGCTCTCCTCAGAGTCTGACACAGAAGTCTAAAGAGAAAACCCTGTATCTATCCCTTCATCTTCCTGTTCAGATCAGAATCTTGAATCTTTTCAGCAAGAGAGGTATCCCTTTTTCTTTTACCAGAAACTACTTTACAAAAAGGAGTAATAGCCTAAATTAAACCTTGAGCCAGATCCAGTAAACTACTCCTGTGTAAAGAAATTTGAGAAGACCTACTTAGTTGCATTTCTTTTTGGACGGAAAAATGGGGCCAACTATGTTAGTAATGGCAACAGCATCTTCCACAGGCACAATATGCCAATTCAATAAGGAAGCTTTTCCTGTTCTCTATCCCAGAATCTACAAGAGTGGCCCTCCCTTGCCCACTAACGGGACTCCAAAAGCCGCAGAGGACATGACTAATCAGCAATCCATACTGGCTGTATATGCTACATCAGAGGGATCCAGGGTAAAAGATGAAAGGTCTGAGGAAACAGCTTTGGCTGCAGCAAGTGTCACCCCATCTGTGGCTGAGGCAAATTGCTACCCTGTTGTATTGGCAAAGGCTGTCTGCATAATTTTTTTTTGTGTGGCTGGAAGAAGAACCGAGCATGGGACAGGTAGTTTTGTTCAATGGTCAAACTGAATATGGTGCCTCTTTCCCCAGGAAGACAAGCAGCAAATGCCAGTAAGAGCTACAAGCCTTTAAAAGTATTTTTTTCACAGAAAAATGCAGTAAAAACCACTTTAGAACACCTTGCCACTTCCAAAAATAAAATAAACAATTTCTCCACAGAAAAAAATATTTTCTAAGTTACTTTACACACCTTTTAAACTGATAAAAAAAAGAGTACTTCCGTTTAAAAGTACTTACATTTGTTTATTGAGTAGTGTACTGATCTCAATGGACTAGGATCACATAAGAAATGAACAAAACATATTTACAGATACAAATATATACTACAGCATTTAGTTCAAGCAGCAGTCCAAACATGGATGGAAACATGGAATTATGCTTAGCAGAGCTTTATTGATGAGATATAGTCACAATGACAGAAATAGCAGTATTTCATTATAAAGAGAGATATGAAGACATTAAAAAAAAAAGAGGCAAGTGAGAAGAGTTGCAGGACAGGATACCATGGGGAGAAGACAGAGAAAGGTATGAGAGTAGAAAGGAGAAGAGAGTGTGAGAGATGTGAAAAGAAGAGGGAAGTAGGATGAATGAGAGGCAATAAGAGTAAGGTGATGACAAGATGAAATATAGAGGATGAAAAAGATATAAAAGGGGGGTGCAAGAGCTCTGCAGGGTTCATGCAACGTGACCCGAGTTAGTGCAGATGGACTTTACAATACAGTCTTGTGACAGTCCTTTAAAACACAAGACAGCTATTTAGAAATATTGAATTTTTAGATACTGAACTAATATTTGATGGGAATGAATTATATACATTGATTTATAGAAAAGCTGAACCAGGGCCAGCCTTTAGTTAACTGGTGCCCTAGGCAAAAGGTCTCCACAGCACTACCTGGTGCCCCCATTCTTGTCTACTTTACCATCCAGATTACTAGAAAAGCGCCCCAGCTAGACTGATTTGGATAAGTGTATGGAACAGATTAATGAAATGATAGGAGAGTTCAAAGATAGAGACTATAATGAGGAACTAGTGGCAAATATGAACAGGGGTGTTATGGCAATGAGGGATACTGATGCCAGACCACATTTTGGCAATGATGTGGATGGGACAAGATTAATGAATAGTTCTGATGCAAGTCACACATTACGTTATTCTACCACTTACAGTAGGTGTAATGATGGAGTGAGGAAAATTACTATGGACAACTGGGGCATTTTGAGAACTATGCCAGAATTAGAAAATATTGTGGGTGTTGAGCCTAGATTTGCCTATTGCACTTGTTCTAATCTAAAACAAATTTTATGTTATAATGATACTAAGCCTGCTATAACATCTAGACAGTTTAATAAGGGTGGCACCTATCTCTGCTATAACTGTTCTTGCTGCAATGCCATTAATAGGAATTGGAATTTTGTACATCCTATTACAAAAAAAGTGCATGATTTTAAGTGTTTTGCCACTTGCAATTCCACTTATGTCATATACCTTGAACATGCTTCATAAGTTGCAAGTTTTTATGTTAGTAAGTCTATAAGACACTTAAAAGATAGGATAATAGAACACAAATCGGAAATTAGAAGAAATGTTTTGACCAATGCATTGGCTAAACAGATTACTGACAATAGCCCTACAAATAATTTTAGAGTGATGGGTTTGGTTAAGAGGAATTTTTAGGGTGATGGGTTTGGTTAACAGGAGTATGATTGGTGGTGATTTAAATAACAGGCTTGAACTTAAAGATTATGTATGGATTTTACGACTGCACGCTGATCACCCATCAGGTATTAACAAAACCGTAACTATTAAACTGAATCTTAAGCAAAAACAATCGTGTTTAAAATGACATTGCTTCTTTTTTTAAGTGAATCAAATAACTTGTTTTAGGATATTATTGACTGTAGTGCTTAGAGAATGAGTATTTAATGATGTTATAATTGAGTGATTTTATCTTGGATTGATAAAGGGTTGTTTGTGAACCCGAAAGCTTTGCTGTTTAGGTACTATTAAAATTATATGCGGTACAGTACTTTGTTGAATTTGTTTTTTGGCCGATATATCCTTGGCAAGATATAACGTATAGCTAAGGCTACTGCAGCAGTGATCAATATGATGAACATGTAGCATTTAGAAAGACAGAGATGGGTACAGAGTAATTCATGAGAGATCTTAATTAGCTCAAACTCTAGAGCAAAGAAATAGAGCAATTAACAGCTCCTAAAGACACAGAGAATGTCAGAAAAAACACAAGTCTAGAAGTATTCAAACAGAAAAACACCAGGAAGAGATAGAGTTCCAATAAAAATATGGAAGTTGAGAGACCAAAGTAAAAATTTAAAAATTTGGCGCACACAAACTGTTTAATTCAATATTTTAAGAGAAAGGAAATTGCATACTCTGAATATGTAGATGTGGCAGTTTTATTAAAGAAAGGTAAAACTCCAATAGACCCTGCATCACACATGCCAATTTCATTCTTAAATCATAACTACAAGGTGTTTATGGGAAGAACAACAAACAGAATCAAAGATTCTGTGAAGGTTGATAACTTAGGCCAGTGCAGATTTGGAGAATGGATACAGCCCTTCAGCTAGATCAATAAGACAACAATGAAAGGTAGAAGCAGAACATCAGATAGCTCCCTTGTTGCTAGCAAGCCTAGGAGCAGAAAGAACATTTCACAGATCTGTTCAAATGGCTTCGGTTAGAACATGGCTAGATTTGGTTTTCCAAAGAAATTGATCGCTTTGGTTTAAGAATTTATGCAGGCTATGCAGCAAAAGTTGATTTTGGGAGATGACAGAGAGGCTCTATTTACATAAGGCAGGAGCACATAATCTTCCCAATTTTTTTGCAAGGGCTTAGAGCATTTAACTAAAAGAATAAAAGATTCTCAAATCCAGTGATAACTGGCTTGGATATTGAGAGAAGGTGGTTTTATTTGTAGGCATAACATATTTAAATGGATCTTGATCAAGATATTAACAGGACCCTAAGCATACTGAAGTAATTTTAATTATTATCAGAGTATAGTGTGAACGAGAGCAATACAAAGGCTACAGCAGTAAACTACATCTCTATGCACAACTTAGTAAAACAATATCCCTATCTTTGGGCTCCAAGATGGAAAAAACCTGGGTAGGGATTTGAGTGTAGGAGGAGGTAACATGTTAAAGTCTTGGATAGTAAGAACATTGGAACCATTCAGTAAAATACAAGCAATGAAGATGTTTTAATTAGTTCCCCTAGCTGTGTATACAGTTTTTTTTTGTCAGCCACATGAAAAACTAAGTGATCATTAAAGAGCCAAGGGAATTTACATGGGAGGAGAACAGATCAGCAGTTGAATGGGCAAAAAATAATCCTTCCAATGAAACAAGGGGAGTTAGGTTTACTACATTTAAAGAGATATTTCAAGGCCACCTAGCCGGGATCAGTTTAATGTACTCAGGCTGATGGCTATCAAACTTAGTGAAAAAACATGATGTTAGTCCAAGGTGAGCAAGTAAGAGATAGGAATACAATGACATTTTAGACAAAGGCATTAAGGGGAAGCCCAGATAAGCATACTTCATATAAGTCAAACAATATTATGAGAGTTAAGAAGGCAAGGTATTGAAAAAGTAATTGTAATATCATGCCATTTGGTATATCTGAAGCGATACACAAATGAGTAAAAACAAGAGAAAAATATAGAATCAAGATGCGAGGGACAGGTTGATGTTGGGACAAAATGGGAGAACACTAAAGACAAAGGAAAACTTTGAATTACATCCTTAAGATTTTACCATATTAAGGCATATCTGAAAAGCTAAACCTCTGGTTAGTAAGAACTGAAGAAGTAAATGCAGAGGATATGAGAACTGCGTTGCAAAATAATATCAGTAAAGAAATTAAAGAAATTACTAAGGAACAACGGCAAGCCATTTCTAATGCACCTAAACATGCTAGAACATCAGGATGTTCAGGACATTTCTCTGGAAATGCCTGAAAAGGTACTTCTATACACAAAACAGATTGAAAATAATTTCTCTAATGGGTAATAGATGCTGGAAATGTAAAAAGATTGAGAGAGACAGGTGTAGGTCTACAACGGATTTTATTAAATTAAGTATATAATAAACCAAGGGCTGGGGTGAAAATACATGCTGGAATGTAGTTGAGACAGAAGAAAATAAGACAGGAATATTAAACTACACTAAATTAAAATAAAACATGGTGAAAAGATTTCAAAAAGCACTTGATTTGCATACTCTAGCACTTTAGCTACATTCCTTCACTGGAGAAGGAAACAAGAGAGAGACACATATACTGTTTTTGAAAAAACATCAAGCAATAATCCATGACTGTGCGTGGGTATCCTAGGATTTATCCGTTTGGTATGGCTTGATCACAAGAATGAAACCTGAGAGATTAAACGAAGCCAGCTGTGGATAAATCCTGATATACCCACAAGCAGAAGTGTATTATTGCTATTATACAATGATGTTTTTTAAGGAAAAATAATTAAATGCATAATATCAATTTATTAAAAGTTTTTAGTGTTCTTCTGATGGCTTCTGGTAGTCTGGAGCATTTAGTTCCCATACTGCACATGCTCTGCATGTAACGGCTCCAAAGAATTTGTCTCTGCACCCCCAGTCATTGAGGGATGAAGTCATTAATTGAGTTGCCATGGAATTGACTGTACAGTTCCCAGTATGGAAAGCAGAGTTATTTTTCTTCTTTTTTTTTTTTTTTTAAATATGTATACTTTTGCAATTTGCTCTGTAGAGCAGACTATTAGTTTAAGATTTTTTTTTAAAAGCAGTTTGAATTCTACACTCAATGGCACAGCAGAAAAAGTAAGCTAAACTCTTTTTAAAAATATCTTAAACTAGTAATCTGCTTCATGCAGCATGTCACAATGATGGCATTACCGTGCATTTTGAAATACAATGACTGGTCGCACAGTGAACAGATTTCTTTCTATTGGTATATGCTCAATTTACAAATGGGTTTGCTGGTTAGGCTGCCCAGTCAGCATGCTCTTTTTTCAAATAGCAATGAGCTTGACAGTCCCAAACACACACAGATACTCAACCTATCACACACACTGATTCACCCATGTACTTACACCTATCTATTCCTTAACTAACCCTCCTCCTATTGCAGCCACCCAGAGACTGCCACTCATACCTCTGCAGACACACACACACACAAATCACTACCACTAGTTTGGTGAACTCTGATACGTGACTACAGTGTAGTCTCTCCCACTAGAAGTAATTGGTAAATTAGGAATTTTAGCACTGTTAACACATCTGGGAAGTGCTGATTTATGCACAGAAACTATTCTTTGAATTATTTTGGTGCGCAAATCCCTTCTTGCAGCTATTTTCAGGGGAGAGTACACAGCTAATTAGCATATGCTGCTTCTTCCAGAGTGCCTCATTAATATTTAGCAAAAATGTGATGGGAAATTTAAAAATAAACCAAATTGGTGGTCCACCAGTATAAATAAGCTCTTTAATAAAAACTAACTTATAAAAATCAGAAGCTACCACATTATAGATTATCAAAAAGGTCAGAAAGGAAATACGAGCAACTATTAGGAAAGTCAAATCTAAACACAAATTAAGAACTGGAAGCAGCAGCCAGCAATTACAAATCATTCTTAAAATTACATAAGAAAATTGAGAAATTTCACCTAAAAATGTTCTGAACTAACTGTAAACAGCATTAGCCATGTTGACTCTACAGATATAGCTAACAAGCTTACAAGCAGATTTAGTGTTCATTTTACTCCAGAGCAATCACTGAAATTCCACAAATCCCAGTGTTCCATACACCCTGTTATCATTTTGGAGTAGGTTCTGACTGTGCTATCAAAAACTAAAAAACACCTCTTCAATGATCCAAACATTCTTGGATGATTAATAAATAGCACCAAACGTGTCCTTGTTGAAACTCTCATTCATTTGTTTAACTTGGCTCCATCACAGGACATACCCCTGATGTATGGGAATCAGCTGCTGTAATGCACCTTCACAAAGGAGGCCCTACCACTGACCCCAGGAACTGAAGACCCATCAGCCTAATTTGCAAGCTATGGAATGTATTATTGCTGACTTCATAAACCAGGATATTCAAAACCTCACACAACTGGATGCACAGCAGTTTGGTTTAGTTAAGGGTAGGTCATGTCTTTTTATCTTAGTAAATTTCTTCAAACAGGTCACAGATGCAGTGAATATTGCTCTTTCCATACAACATATCTGCCTTTGGTCAAGGTATTTGATATTATACCCCACACTGGCAATGTAAATAAGCTAAAAAGACATCAAGGTAAACCGTCTCATGGTTAGATGGATTACAAACTGGCCAAAAGATAGAACCTACAGAGATATTGTACTTGGAAGGCCTCACCTTGCGTTTCGCGCAGAAGTGGGCGTGTCGCGAATGATTGACGACCAGGTCTGCATATGTAATGAGCCATGATTGACATGGCATTCAAACAATGCAAATGAATGGACTTTTTTTTGCTAAAAATAAAAGCACACTCTTGAAGAATTTTAGTTGCTTGTTACATTTTGAAGTGTTTCAGATACAAAAATAATGATTTTTTTTGCTAAAATAAAAGCCCAATCTTTTTTAGAATTTTAGTTGGTCAGTAAGCGATTTAAATACAAAAATAATAGCATTAGTCAACTAATAAAGGGAACTTAGAAAAAAAGGAAACTTGCCATTTTCATAACCCCCTCCCCGACAAGGACACACCTGCCCAAATAAGGGACTGCCCAGCCTAAAGGAAAACTGATGGTAACCCTAGATCAGTACAAAAATAAGAAGTGAGCTTATATACTTTATTTTCAACAAAAAATGTATCTCCCGATTAAATCATTAGCTAAAAAGTGACCATGTAGTTTACAGTTTAATTTAAAAAAATATATACTTTGCAGACAGCCAGATGCAGGAACAAAACGAAGTTTCTGAAATATGTCTTTTATTTAATAAATATGCATTTCTTTGTTTATATTAAAATAAGAAACAATCAATTGTTCTCGAAGACCACACAAGACACGTACTAAAAGCCAGACAGTGTATTAGGATTCTTCGAGGGAATACATATTCATTAGTGCCCGATTACGAAACAGCATGGAGGCCGGTTTTGGGCGGGGCTTGCCACTGCATATCTGGTAAGGCCCTCAAGTACAATATCGCCGAACCTACATAGTTAAGGTGGTAGCAGCCACTTCAGAAAGTAATTAGTGGGGTACTCCAAGACTCAGTGCTGGGGCCTCTCCTTCTTGGCATTTAAATTTTCTGACCTCCATACCAGTAAACTGAGCTCTAGCTGATTTGCCAATGACTGTAGGCAGAGTGTCACCATTCAGTCCCCTCCAAATATAAAATTGCAAGAAGTCCCAAAAAGTAATCCTTACAAGCCAATGGTGCACACAAAATTGACAAACTGGATGCAAAAAAGTGCATTATTGTCAAGTTTTGTATACAAGCTTCATCAAAAACTTACAATATAGCTAGTACCACACTCTAAACAGACATGTTAGTCAGAGGCCCTTGGCACCAGAGTCAACATCTCACTCTTCTTCAACCACCATGTTGCAACATATGTCAGGAAATCCCACTTAGCCAAATTAATTTCTGAATGCATTTCATCCCGGTCAAAAGAAGTTATTGCCCCTCTAAATTCAGCTTCAAATTAGACCATTTATGGAATATAATGTCCTTTTAGGCATGAGCCTAGTCGGAAAATTATAAAATGCCGCTAGAAAGGCTGAAAAAGATTTTTGGTCTGTCTAAAAACCCTTATTCAAGACAAGCTTGAAGCCCTATTCTTACACTCTACTCTTATAAGATCTTAACAGGAGATCCATGTATTGCACTTTATGCCAAAGATCCTATACACTTCTGGATCCCTTGTACCTCCGTAAAACAGCTCCATAAAAACTCCAAAGTAGGTTCAAAACTTCAATTAGCACAAATGCATTGGAATGACAGATTTGTTACCCAGTGGTTACCCCATCTCTGGAACAAACTGGTTTTACATGTCAAGCAGAGTGACACGCACACATACACCTTTCAAAAACAGCCTGGAAGAATGGCTGGGCACCTGCAAATTCATCAATAGCCTGACATACGTTTTGCCATCCTGGAAGTGGCAGGTATACTTTAATGTTGGCTATCAGCAGCAAGGTGCAAATGGCCTTTTGACTTACTTGCCTTACAACTCCTATGATCCTATTATTTTTGTGTAAAACAGTTAACATTTGTAAGACTGTGCTTGATGCATTTTACTAGTGTTTTAATGGTAACTGGATGCTGCCAGTTTCCTTTCTGTACAGAAAAAGCAGTCTGCATATCCTTACATTTTGCATATGCCACATGTCAGAAGCATCTCCCTGAAACAGCAAACCACCTTCTAAATGGGATTTGGTGCAGCTGGTGCTGACAATGTCTTGCATCTGCAAACTTCTGATTCAAGATAGCACAAGAGCATACTTAATTTACTGGCACTACTTGGCAGAATTGCTACCCAGTGTAATTAAAAATGCCTCCTAAATTACAATATTCAGTCATCTACAATAAATGTAGAAAGTGTTATTTTGATTCCTTCTTGTAGGCAGGAGACTCTTCCAGTGCAAGTAGTAACTTATCTAAAGCTTAAAGATAAATGGGAAAGGTTAAAGGCAACCATTTGAAATGTCAGGACCTGCTACAGTGGGTCACAAAATGCAGGGACTGAATGGATGAAAGATTGGACTTATACATACCAAGTCAAAAATGCCATTTCTCAGACTATTCCTTTTCTCTGAAGTATAGTGATCTCAGAGTGGGTATATACAAGTTTGGGCAGTGTAAGGGAACTTGCCCCCCTGCTAAAATAAGTTAAGGAGAAGAGGGATTTTCAAGATTCACTCATTGTGGGGTCTTTTTCATCTTCTCAGCACTCTGCATTTCAAGTGCCGACATTTTAATAAGATGCTTTGTTAAAGCCATTTTAAAAGAAGGTTAGATTGATGTACTGTGCTGTGCTTTTCAGTAAGGACAGGTCAAGGCAAAATACCTGTAATGAAAGTTTTGTTCTGTGGATGTCCAAGGGATTGTAGCCTTTGGTAGAACCAACGCACAGAATTAAAGCCAAAGGAAAGGCTAAAGGTGTTGAAAGAATGTTGCCACATCATTCTGCATTAGATTGGATGGGTAAAGAAAGGCACTAAGGAAAAGGATCCGATTGATTCCATGAAATCATAGCTCCTTATGTTTACTGGCTTCAGGGACAGAAGCTTCAGTCACATGGATAAGATTTTCTCTGTCCCAGCTAGGGTGACTTTATGGAATGCTGGTGTTGGAAGTCTTTATGACAATAATTAAATAACTGATTAAATGTGTGATGCTGCTTGAAATTAGAAACCACTCCAAATGTGCTTAAGAACGCATTCAAGACAAACTTGCAGGTTACTTGCACACTAAACAGTTTAATTTCAGCTCTCCCAGTGTAAAACAAGGAAATGTGAAATAAGAGTCAATGATACTGTCAGCTAGAGTAAAGTTTCCAAGCTCTGGAAGCAGTCCAATCTAAGCTAATGCAGCCTGGGGGAGTTATGAGGCCCCAGCCGGAAGAACAGATGCTAAAGGGAGGAGCTGGAGAGCAGTTTGTGGTTCAAGGTGGAAACTGAACCTTCGATTCTAGCTGGAATTTCCAAAGACTTCATATTAAATTCCCTCAAATCTTCAAAATAAGTCACTGAGTCAGTATTCATTTAAAGAAGCTTTACTTGGATTAGTACTTTTATCTTACAGACCTAGTCAGACCAGGAAAAACTTAAAATTCAGTTACTGGCTAGTACACTGCCTGGGTGCCAGCAAAGAAGAAATTTAGAGAACCCAAAATAAAATTGGGCAGAAAAGGTGAAGAGAACACACTGGCTGGGAAAAATTATGCAGGTGTTAAGCAAAAATCAGACTTCACCTTTGGTACAAGAGATGGCTTCCAATAATTTAGAGGAAAAAATAAATCAAATGTACTCAGATGATTAAACTTCATGAAACTTTTAAGAAATATACCAACTCAAATATCAAAATGCTAGAAACAATAGAAGCTTTAACTAGATATTCAGATGAACTAATAAAACTGTAAAAATAGAAAAAAAAAATCAGAGAGCAAAATGAAGAAAAGGCCGAGTATGAGACCTCAAGAAGAACTGGTTCAGAAAATGGTAGAGTTATAAGGCACAGCATGCAGAGAACACTTAAGATTTTTTGCTTTACCAGAAAAAGTGGAAGGAACAGACTATATTAATTTAATTGATATTCATTTTATGAAACCACAAATAACCAACTGAACTGGTATTCCACAACAGGATTTGTTAACTGAAATAGCACAAGTGTATGTTCCAAAATCTAGCTATGAGAAAGCAGCAAGGACCTATAATTAGGAAAGATACAATCATACCAGCAGAAAGAGTTGATCCCAACAAAACTGTGGCAGAAGTGAATGGTATTAAAAATTGCAGATAGCAGATTGTTTGTGGAAAGTGATTATTCCCTGTACACCAGGTAGAAGAGAAGCAAATTTATCCCAGCAATCATGATATGTCAAGAGAAGATGTGATACTCAAGCTGCTGTACCCAACTGTTTTCAGAATGTTTTTCCCTGGAGGATCTAACTTTTTAATGCAGAACAGGCTAAGAAGGAAATAAACATAAAAATCTAACAAAAAGACAGCCAGCAAGCAGAAGACGGCTGCTTTTCATTCTTCTAATGATAAAGCTCATACAGAGACTTTACCACTGAAACCTTTTTCAATGTTCCATAGGAAAATGCTTGAGACAGAAAAAAAGCACAGGAGATGAATAGAGGAAGCATGAGTACCTTGGACTTCAGCCAGAGTCTCTGTCATAAGATGAACCAGAAGAAGAACAGCAGCAATACTGAAATTAGTGAATAAACAGGAGACTGTGAAACATCAATCACATTTATAAATATGTCGTTTCAAGAAAAATTGGCCGAGAAAGACTGGATTTTTTTGTGATTTTGTTAAAATTATGGGTGGACTGTAGAGCAAATACCCCATGTTATGTCATGAATGTTTAGAAAGACACTAAAATGGGAAAACAAAGTAAAATATTTTTTGTTCTAGTTAGTACTATACAAAATTTCATGATATAAACTGCATTGTATATATAGTAAATGAGTTATGTGCAATGTGCAGTCAGTGGTATTTTAAATGTGCAGGGAATATTTTCAGTGAGTGCTGTATGTGTCAAAGAAATTAAAGCAAGCAAGTACTTTTTAGCTGTAAGAAATAAAAGTTTTACAGTATTACAAGATAAGAAAGATTGGATAAAGGCAAGTTTAATGTTAATACGAGGTGATCTTGGGCTGCTGGTGTGGGAGTGGGTTGTAAAATTGCCCTGATTATATTATATTATATTATACTATATTATATTATATGCAGAATTAAAACACTTTCTCTTATTTTACAAGGGTAAATGTCTATACCTTAAGCTAAGAGCATTAATCCAAACATTTTAAGAAAGTAGCCTTTAAAACTAAGACAAAATGATGAAAACCATGACAAATATTAACTTTCTTACATCTGTAAAGACATTGGCTTGATTTCTTTTTATTAATAAATGTTCAGTGGGAGAAAAAAAGTCTGCAGCTGAACATTCTGTTCCAAGTAAATTTTACAAAGATTCATTGCTGACTACTTTTATATAGAGACCAGCTATCTGCAGGTATAAGCAATTACTCTTGAGAGTTCTGGGCATGCTCTGCTTAGGGGAATTCAAAATTTAAAGGTAGTTAAATGAAAAATAAAATTTGAAATTATGGTTTATAGGTTCATATGTTAGTACTAGGCTAACTGCTCTTGTGGGACATTTTTAAGCCTAGCCAATTATCCCATGTGAGAATCAAACCCTGCACCCTGTGTCTGCAAGGTAAACACCTTAACCATTCAGCCATCCTCCCATATCCATATGTGAAGTAAATAAGAGATGGCAGTCTCCCTAGCAGCCTTAATACATTTAATAGAACAGTGCACAATGTAGTTTTACTTGAGGATAACCACATCTCTTTTTCTTTGGGTAAAAAAAGTTAAGCTTTTCTTAAAGCGTACAAACTGTTTTCACAACTGGGAAAGGAACAGAGATGAAAAAAGAACAGGCAGTAACAGGCTACAGCATGTGCTTTTGCATGGGTAACCCTACTTTTAGGTTAAGTAGGTACAGCATTTTCATTGGTAATTGTTCCAATCTGGAAGGTTACACTTCATTTTTTAAATATGTACATAGTTCTGTGTCTACTTTAAATGTGCTTAGTTTTTTAAGGTTTTCATTTACACAAAGTCTTGAAAAATGCAACACATTTGAATAGAGATGAGAAAAAAATGTATACAAGATCAGCCTGCCAAAACTGTGTATGTATGTAACACAAAAGTTGAAAATAAACATTCAAAAAACTCACGTATAAGTGGGAACATTAGTTTTTTATCATAATGGTTACACTATCCATATTATCTTGTAATGTAAATGGTCTTACAGATGTAGACAAAACGGAGAGTACTGAATAATATTAAGAAATGCAGAGTGCATACAGCAATGCTGCAAGATGTACATTTTGAAAGAAATGAGCATATAAAATTTTACAAAGAAAGGATTTCAGAATGGATATTCAGCAGAATGGCAGGGACAAAGGAAAAGTTAAGTATACCAATTACTAGAGGGGCTCCAATATTGATAGAAGAGAAAAAAAGATAATGTTAGATTTGTGTTAGTAAAGGGTTATAAGCAACTGAGGAGGATTACTCTAACATATTTCAACAAAAACTTCTATTATGGAGCTTAAGAAAACGTGGAGAAAAATAATCACTTTCAACAGGGAATATCACTTATACATGGGGGTGGAGTTGTCTTATATGACAACATCCAATACACCAAGAAAATCTATGACATCCTTCACTATTCTGGTAATTACCTTACTATTTCCTTGAATGAGTTGAATATAGCATACTTTAGGATAGACTCCTATATTGAGGAATATTATACTGATGGACGAATATAGCTAAAGAAACATATTAATATTTAAAGGTTAAGTCCCCTAAACTTGTTACTCTTATAGGAATTCCTAAGGTTCACAAGGATGTAGTTGACTCCCCCCTTGAGACCGATTGTTTCAGGAAGTAAATCAAAGACTTTTCCGATGGGTAAATATATAGACACCAAATTAAAATTCTTGTATGAAAAATTCCACATATGGTCAAGGATTCTCGGATGTTTTAAAAAAAATACCCAATAAAAAGGAATTTTGACAATATTTATTTTTTGACCATAGATGTAATTGATTTATTTTCTTGTATACCCAAGGAAAAAGGGTTAGAAGCATTCACTAGTAGTATAAGGAAACATGTGAATATGACATGGGACGACACCTGCTTATTAGAAGAGATGATGGCTATTGTTTTAGACAACAATTTTATATTCTTTGAAGGAGAATATTTTAAGCAAATTAGAGGTGTTGCGATGGGAGCAGCGTGCGCTCCCATTTACGCTAATCTAGTGATGCTTCATTGGGAAGAAACTGTGTTGTTCAATAGTGAATTTTTTCAGTATATTTCATATTATTCACGTTTTTGGATGACATTTATATTGTATGGGAGGCCGATAAGATTAGATTAAAATTATTTTTAAATTTTTTAAATAGTAGTAGTGAATATTTGAAATTTACGCATTCAGTTAATAAAACCGGAGTACAATATCTGGACACTTTTATATCATATCATGAACAGAAATTAAATTCCACTATATATAGAAAAAATACTTTTTCCAACAACTATTTAGAATATACTAGCTGCCATCCAGAAAAATTAAAGAAAATATATTCAAAGGACAATGCATTAGGGCAGCTGGAATGACATCAGGGGATGAACAGTTAAAAGTGGAATTGGAATATATAAAAGACTTATTTATACAAAGAGGATATCCTGCTAGTATGCTGGAAGACATAATTACATATATAATGCATTACAGAAATATTAGGTATAAACCTTTATTAGGTAGTCAGTTTATGTGTGATTTACAAGTGGGGAATGTATCTCCAGCAGAAGATACAAACTTAAACCCTGATAGATTTAATAGAGCATGTATTTTACAGTTTAATTTAGCTACAGACTATCAAGAAAATTATAAGCAATTTTTGGTACATTTTAGCTGATGACACCCACTTGTCCAAAATAGTATGTAATGGACCCAATTTTATATATAGAATGGGGATGAACATCAAACAGTTAGTGGAATTAAAGAATTACAACATCAGTAATAATAAAACTAGTGGAGTGAGTACGTTTAATGGGACTAGAAAATGTGGGTCTTGCAACCAGTGTAAACACATTTTGGAAGAAAGACAGTTACAGCTTGATAATGTGCATAGGAGTAGAATTACAAGCAAGGCAGGTAACTGTAACAGTAAAATGGTGGTATACCTAAGTAAATGTTAAAAATGCTTTGTTTTTTATATAGGAAAAACAGAGAGAAATTTTAGGAAGAGGATATACGACCATTTATACTGTATAAAGACTAAAGATAATAACAATGCTCTTTATAGACACATTAATAGGGAAGGGTCTGACCATGTATTTAATTTTTTTATTTTAGAAGTAATAAAGGCAGACCCTAAAGGAGGAGATAGTAAGGGATTATTGAAATATAAGGAAGTGAAGTGGCAAATTTTGTTAGATGCCACAACTCACCCAGGACTGAATGAATACATTTCAGTAAAACCATTTTTGGAGATTATGTAAAAAAAAAATTATTTCATCTAGTCTTTATCACTTAAAAAATATGCATTATTACTTTTATAATATATATTTTTTGAAAAAGTTTTTTAAAAAAATTTTTTAAATGTTTTTTCAAAAAATTTTTTTAGGAATCAGTTTATCAATTTTTGTTCTATATATACTTTTTAATGTATTTTTATGGAATTTTTTATGCATAGTATATGCAGTTCTTTTTTATAATATAGTGTGATTACATTGTGTCCAGCATTGTTCAACATATGTTACATTTTGAGTTATATTCTGTGTTATAGTGTGTACTGAACACAATTACGTATTTATGTTATTGTTGGCACAGAATACATTTTATTTCATATCAACTTTATTTATTCCACAGATTACAATTCATTGTATCTGTGGTAATATCATATCAGAATATTAGTCAGATGCATTTAGTAGTTTTATTTAGACATTTTTGTATTCTACAAGTTTCATTTATTTACATTTGTATTTATATTAGTTTTGTACTAGTATGGTTGACAGGTGGTTTATGACTATGAAATACCTTTATGTGCAGTACTCATATCACGTTAAATTTGTAACTCCCTGTTGGCGCTAAAAAAAGCAAAAAAAAGCTTAAATTTGGTGATGTAATAACTGAAAGCCAGTTCTGATGAAGCCCAGTTTTTTTGGGTGAAAGCGCTTAACTAGCTTGTTTGTTTGCTTTTTCTTTTCTACCAGTTTGTCCTTTTTGCCATCAGTTTGTCTGTTAGTTTGGAGTTGTCCGCTTTATTATTTTACGTTATATTAAAACGCGATTGATACACAGCTTGGTTATCACGTTTATTTCCTTATTGGTAGAGGCACTTATCGGCGTTCTCGCAGAAATATTCAGTTTCAGTTGTCGTTGTACTTGTTGGAGGTGGTTTAAAAACCATCAGACTGACAACAAGCTGTCCAGTGGCAAGGAGTTGTATCATCTTTACTCCAAACTACCATTGGTGTACCTCAAGGTTCCATACTGGGTCCACTCCTCTTTTCTATCTTTACCAATAATCTACATACCTGTACCCTACAGGCTTCACTCATACATCTGCTCCGCCCCAAATCTCACCACCTTACAGCATCTCGCCCAGGAATCTTTCACCTCAGTAGAAAGGTGGATCACAGATATTAAACTTATCTTAAATCCCAACAAAATGAAACTACTTCTATTTACCCCAAACAAATATAAAAACACTCCACTCTCCTTCTCTATCTCTTTCAGTAATGGAACTGTCATTTCACCCTCTCTTCGCACCAAGCTGCTTGACGTCAAAACAACCTACACTTTGACATCCATATCTCTGAAATTATTAAAAAAGTACACAAAAGATGGGGTCCCTATACAGGCAAAAAGACTAACAGATCAAGCTCAGGTCACCCTAGCTCAAACCCACCTCCTTCCACACCTATTCTCACCTATGTTAGAAAATATGACCTGGAGGAATGCGAGTCATGTTATAACAAAATCGCCAAGTTTGCAAAGAATTCCCTCTTTAGAACACACCACTGTATACCTCTTAAGCAACTTCAGTGGCTTGAGCTCCCACAGTTATTAACCTACCACCAACTAGTCATAGCTTATAACAACCTAAAATATCCTGAAAAATCTCCAGCCCGGAACTACTGACTAACTGCATTCCAAATCAATCACTCCGCTCTGCCAAAAAATCACTCATCTCTATCTCCACAGCCAACAACACAGCAGGTAAAGCTCTATTTTCTCACAGTATAGCAAAAAGTTGGAATAATCTCCCTCCCTCGGTGATTTCTGCACCGAATACCAAACACTTCAAAAACTCCCTTAAGGCTCATCTTATTAGCTCTTGACTATGTCCATGTGTTACTTAAACCTAGTGTATGCTACCACCATCTTTCTTTACAATTATCAGACCCTCTGTAAAAATGGAAGTAACAAATGGTATCCCTTGACATTTGGAAATGTTGTTGTGATCTCTGTCTGTATATTCTGATGACTAACAATGTTCACTGGTATATACTGCTGGTAAGATCTTTCTTTGTGTACTGTTCTATTATGCACAGAATACTGCTCAATAACAAAGTCTTTACTTTACATTATGTATTATTATTGTCTGCTGTATTAATTATGTGGAGCTTTTCTCCCCAGGCCTGCACTGTAAATGGACCTCGTCCAGTCAGACCATGCCGGTTAACAAATGTAAAATAAAATAAATTCTCTTTATCAAATTGTCTCCATGGAAACATGAAGACCAGCTGCAGAATTGCTACTAAGCATACATGTGTTTGCTAGAAAAAAGCCTCATCATATTCAATATTCTTTTTCATTTACGTGCTTGCTCTTAAATCAATCGAAGGTTCTTAATCCAGACATTTCCCCATGGAAGAACGAAAAAAACATTTAAGTTTTCTTTTGTCATGTTCATTTAACCGCTTTTTTTTTTTTATCTCATTGCCTACATTTCTTAAAACTGATCAAGAAGAAAGAGAAGGGAGGAAGAAAAAAAAACAGCAGCACCTGTTTACAATCCCCATTACAGTTGACTTTACAGAATGCAAAGAAAACCATACACTACAAAAACAGTGGTAGTAAGAAAAAAAAATGTACTTACAGTTAACTTTCTCCCTCCTTTTCACCTCCCCAAAGCATTTTTTGAACATTAATGACATAAAGCAGGGCATATGCTTTTGAGTCCCCCGCAAGTCCAACAAATTCTGAAAAAGTCCAATATTTCCAGATTTTTTCTTCTGTCATATTTCACACATATAATTATTGCACTGTAATCCCACATTAAGTTACTGGTTTTATTACTAATCATTTCCATCTCCCAAATCATGTCACTGCTTCATTTCCAACATACTCTCAATTCTTCTAGTCAACTCTCATGCTCTCTTCCTTCACTCCAACATTTTCCTTTGACACACTGGAACAAAAGTTTTACAGGTACCACTTCTCTGTGTTCTTTACTACCAGAAGAACAAGAAGCAGAACCTCTTTCGGTTTCACAGCTCACTTTTTGTTGGACAAACATTTACATTTTTCCTTAGCATGTACTTCAAAAAATGATTTTGTCCCTCCAGGGAAGAATACTTTGAAGACAGCAGAGTACAGCAGTTTGAATCTCACACCCACATCTCAACATTCCCTGAATAGTAGAATAAATTTGCTTCTCTTATGCCTGTTGTACAATGAGAAATTCTCCACAAACACTCTGCTGTCTCCCACTTTTAGTACTTTGTCCTTCTGCCACATTTTGTCAAAATCAACTCCTACTGGTAGAATTGCATCTTTACTATTAAAGGTCTAGGTTGCTTTCTCATAGCCAGGCTTGGAGAATACACACAATGTGCCCTTTCAACTAACCACTCCTGTTGTGGAATACCAGTCCAGTTGCTTACTTGTGCTTTCATAAAATTAATGCAGTCTGTTCCTTCCAGCTTCTCTGGTTTGTTTGTATCTTTCGGCTTTTCCCGGTTAGGGGTCGCCACAGCGGAACTCCAGTCCACTAATGATTGGTAGTTGATTTTTACGTGCCACGTTACCAGCCCTGACGCACAACCTTCAATGAAGGTACGCCCATTGATGCAGGTCTCCATTCAGAAGATGCTCTAGCTGAGAATCGAACCGGACAGCGTCCTACTGGGTTTTCCCTACATGCTCTGTCCTCTAATTCTACTATTTTTTAGACATATCTTCCTGAGCAGTCTCATTTCAGCCAGCTTTTTCTTCATTTCAACCTCTGATTCTTGCAGCTTTATCACCTCATCTGAATATTTGTTTAAAGCTTCTTCCATTTTTTCCAGCCTTTTGTTGTTTGTGTTGAAATACTCCATAAGTGTTTCATTTAGTTTGACAAGGTCTGTGTGCAGTGGTCTTGTATCTTCCTGTAGATTACTGGAATTCATGTCTGGAGGTTGCATTGCTTTTTGCTGAACAGCTGCAGAACTTTCCTCAATTGCATAACTTCCCTCAGTTAGTATTTCTTCCTCACTTTTTGTAGCCGATTTATTTTTTCAAGATCCTCTATTTCTTCTTTCCTGGCATCCAGGCAAGTACACTTACTAGCCAGCTACTGACATTTACCCATAAACCAAGTCTACTGGCCTTCTCTACAGAGTTTCTGTTTTCACACTTGGACAGCTAGAATTAAGCTACAACTCAATGTACAGGCATCTTTGAAGTGAGATGCCTGCTTAATCTATCCATAAGATCACTGTCCCTTCTGAAGATGTGCATTTCAGTCAGAAACTGGTGAGAGGCCACTGTCCACTGCCATACTGTCAGCTTCTTGACAGAGTGGTTAACATCTGGTTTCCCCTTGCTTGCTTATGTACCAGACTACTGTCATGTTGTCTGTCTGGATATTGATCACTCCCAGAGGCGGCCAATCCTGCAATACAAGGAGAAAAGCACTCATCTCTAAGTTTATGTGGCAACAAGTTAACTCTGACCATGAACCTTGGATCATCCTGCCTTCATAATTCTGCCACCCACAGAAGGATGGATGTGTCTGTGATTGCTGTTGATACTGGAGGCGGGACTTGACAGGTCTTCCCACTGATACCAAAGATGACTGGAGCCACCAGTTTCATCACTGATGAACCGAGTAATCCTGACGGGAAGGACATGGGATTATGTCTTTGAGACCACTGTGACTGGAATAACCACTGTAGGATCTTCATGTGCTAGCGGGTAAACTATACCATAAGAATTTCTGCTGCCGTTACACCTAAGGCTGTCAGTATTAGACTTGCTATGGGACAATCCAGATCCAGATGAGCCTGAACGGCCAACTTCAATTATGCCATTCTATTCTTAAGAAGGAAAAATCAAGGTATGGTTGTGTCCGACAACCCAGAAAGACTACACATTGAGTGGGGACATCAATGGATTTTGTTCCATTTCACAAATTCTATGCAAGCTGAGTGTAGAGGAATTAGACAAGGGGGTGCATGGCTCAAATCCAGTTTAAGGAAACGTTTTTATAATGGTTAGGATAGCACAGTGGTTTAAAGCTAGGGTTGCCACCCCTCTGTTTTTTTCTGGACTATCTGGAAATCAAAATGATTCTCTGGTAGTCTGGAAAATGCAGTACATACTCCGGTATTCTGTTTCAAAAAGGAAACAGACTAACGGAGTTTGCAAATCGGCTGATTTACTATGCTTTTTTTTTTTTTTTTTTTTACAGAAAAGCATAGTAAATCAGCCAAAAGCAGGAATGAAAAAAAGAGGGTGTTCCCCGAGTGATGTCATCATGAGGTCACAAAATGGGCGGAATGTGGGTGGGAGAGGGGGTGGGTGGGTTTACTGGTGACACGAGGCTTTACTCCTGTTTTCGCCATGAAGGAAGGTGGCAACCCTATTTAAAGCACCAGATTTAGGGATTACATGCCTTCTATGGCTAATGGGTATTCTAGTCTTCATATGGAGGCATGGGTTCAAATCCCACTTCTGCCAGGTATCCCCACCCATATAACCTCCAGAATCTTTCTAACTGAAACTAACATACCCCTCCTAATAAATACCCATGATACATAGGGACACAATGGGGTTAGACTGCATGCCTATGCTTATAAAGGCTGTTGTGGTGGTTAGCTTAGTATATAACTATGAACAGTGATATCTAAAGTGCAAAGCTGAAGGTACTCTCTTGCCTAAATTGACTCTTTGGAGATGGCAGCCAGGAGCCAGTTGTCAAAGTATGGAAATATCTTGAAACCCTTTAAGTGTAGATGAGCAGCTATGACTACCATTCATTTGCTGAGCACATGGGGGCTGTGGCAAGACCAAATGGCAGGGTTCTGAAATGAAAAAGAATGGTCCCTGTAGAAGTGTGTGTGCGTGTTGTACCTTTAAGCGTTTCAAGGACAGCACATGCATATAAATAGCAAACACGTGCTAGCTTCAGTGCTATTTTAAAAGTGCAGCCAGAGAGTGAGCATTTATGAGTATGACAGATTAACTTAGCTAGTTTGTTTATAAATTTAAGTTATTAAGCCTCAATCCTGATGAGTCTCTACATAATAAAGCTGTTTGAACAGAATCCACAGATGTTAGTCTGTTTTATCCTGACCAGGCACGCATCACTGTGTCAAAACAGGGATTCCAGATACTGTTTTTCAAAGCTATGAGGTGCAGAGTTAACAGTCAAGGTAAACTAACTGAAATGAACATAAAAAAGGACCAAAACCAAACTAAAGGTAATGAAAACTTGCACGAACGATTTATTAAAAAGATAAAACAGAGCATTACAAGGGCATAGAACGCATTATTAAGCTAGCGAGAGGCACAAAAAGTTTATTAAATGAAATGTTTAAAAAATAAGATATCTGATAAAATGATCAGAAAAGTACATAAAGGTTTGGGATTACCTCAGAAATACAAAACAAGCACATTTAAAGTAAAACAAATATATTTAGAGTAAAACAAGCACAAGTATAATGGGCATGGAAAGAGATTAAATGAGCAAAATTAATATAATAAAGGGCAAAAAGGGCACATTAAGCATAAATAAAGCAAGGAGACTGCATTTTTGGCAAATTACTGTGTTGTGGCATAAACTACTGTTTCGCATTGATTGAAGCGACTCCGAGCATAACTAGAATTTAAGTATCTCAAAGTGTGCAAAAGTGCTTACAGTGCGTGCTTATTACTGTGCATTTATTCCGAAGAGTTTGTGTGCAAAGTGCAACTATTTAAGTACAGCCAAAATACATCCATTTTGAAAAGTTTCTTGTGCTGGGTGTGTCTATTCGTAGAGTGCTGCCATTACACAATGTTTCTTGCAGTGTACAGAGTTGTTTAGCAGTGTACTGCCATTATGGGAAAGTTTCAGTGTGTTGTGTACTGTTTATTCGCCAAGTGCAGTTATTTCAAATTTTTTTTTTTATTTATTTTGAGCTTCTTCTGCCCAGTTTATTCACATAGTGCAGTTATTTTGAAATGTTTCTTACATTGATAACAGGTGATTTCTTACAGTACAGTGATTTCAAGTGTATTCCTGTGCCAAGGAGAATTATTTTGCAAAGTTCAGTTATTCAGAGGCTTGTTGTGCTACTGGGCATAGTTACAAGTACTGGCATAAACTTCTGGCACGTGTGTGTGTGTGTGTGTGTGTGTGTGTGTGTGTGTGTGTGTGTGTGTGTGTGTGTGTGTGTTCGTGCATACTTGCAAAAGCCTTCTTCACTGGTATATGTTAACATGGTAGAAGCATTTCACAGACCAGGTCCACTTGTATTTGATCAGAATATTGCAGAGAACTGGAGAATATTTGAGCAAGAGTACGATATTTTTATACAAGCAGCTTATTCTGACAAAGATGCATGCACCAGGGCATTCATTTTGCTAAACCTAGCCGGTCAGAGGCCATTGAAAGAGCGTGTTAATTTCTGTATGCACCAGCAGTATTTGAAGAAGGGGAAAACATCATATTGTTGTACAGGCTGAATCAAGGGAGGACCCAGAGTGTTTGAAATGCAAATTCAGGGAAATGTGTAACCCCCAGACAAATGTTAAATTAGAGAGTCATTTGTTTTACACAAGAGATCAAAAGCCAGGAGAAACTGTTCCAGCTTACATTACTGACCTGCGAAACAAAGCTAAAATGTGTACCTTTGGTGACTTAAAAGATGAGTTAATATAGGACAGGCTTGTGTGTGGTATTGATAGTGTTGCAGTGAGAAAGATTTTGCTTTGTGACAGTGATTTAATGCTGAGCAAAGCTATTGAGATTTGTCAAATCCACGAAGTTAGCGAGGCACACAAGTATGCTCACAAGTGACAAGAGCATGGTTTTAGTAGGCACCAGAGCAAATGTAGACAGCATGCAACACGTGGCTAGCAGAAGCAGGCCTAAGCACATGGCAGTTGTAACCCCTGCGAGTGTGGCAGGTAAAGCCCATAGTTTTCCAACAAGTTTGAAGACTAGTTCAGTGAAAAGAACATGTTCAGTGCAGTACAAGGGTGAGTCAGAAAAACCCAAATCAAGCTTTATTGTTAACTGTCACAATTGTGGTGCCAGTCATGAGTCTAAAAGAGAAAAGTGCTTAGCATTTGGTCAGCAATGCAACAAGTGTAAAAAATGGAACAATTTTCAAAAGTTTTGCAAATCAAATAAACCTCACACAGTTATAAAGAAGGGTCATTTAAAAAAGCAAGTTGATCAGATAAAGAGCTGCAACCCTACCTTCCACGTAGATGGTGCATCAGTACTTGGTGAAAAGGATGATGCAGTAGATTTGTTAGCAAAGAACAAACTGTTTTCTACTGTCCAGATCAATGGTAAATTCACCGAGCTCAAAGTAGACACTGGTACAAAGTGTAATGTTATGTCAGCAGGCACATTTGCTAAAGTAAGTGTTTGCGAGCAACTTAATGTGCCAAGTTGTGCGAAACGTGTTTATGGAGGTGAAGAAATTCAGGCTGAAGGCTCAGTAGTACTTTCATGTTATTTGGCTAGGAACTGCTATAGCTTACTATTCTATGTAGTCCAAAGACCTTTGCAGTGCGTTCCTTTACCAAAGAAGTTCACCATATAAGCATATGTCCCAGTTCCAGTTTTAGTGAAGCTATTTTTCAGAGTATGCTGTTTTTGATTACAATTTAGGCAAACTTCCAGTTGTGTATGCTATGAAGTTAGACCCAGAGGTCAGTCCAGTGGTCAGACCAGCAAGAAAAGTTCTGATAGCTATGCAGGATAAAAAGTCAAAGCTCGGATGGATAAAATGGTGCAGCAAGGTGTAAAATGTCTAGTTACAGAACCAAATGAATGGGTGTTGTCCATGGTATCAGCCCACAAAAAAGGCTCAGACAAAAGCAGAATATGCATTGACTCAAGAGATTTGAGCAAAGCATTGAAGAGACCACATCATCCTAAGTGTACAGTCGAAGTCGTAGCCCTAATACCGAATATGCCACTGTTTTGTTCTGTCTTGGATGCAAAAAGTTCATTTTGGGAATGATGTTTGATCGCAAATATTCACAAACTACTTTCAGTACCCCATTTGGAAGACATAGATTCCTCAGGATACCTTTTGGAATAAATTCTGCAAGTAAAGTCTTTCAGTGTGCAATGGAGCAAATTTTTTCAGGTTATCCTTGGGCCATAACATTAGATGATTTATTGGTCGGAGGCAATGGTGAAGCAGAGCATGACAGAAACCGGAGGAAAGTTCTAGACAGAGCACATGAAGTGAATTTGAAGCTCAATCCTCTGAAGTGCAAATTCAGACTAACAGAAGTTACATATGCAAGTCATTTATTTACTAGCACTGGCTTGCGACCAGACCTGTCCAAAAAGCAGCCATTCTAGAGATGCCAGCACCAGTTAATGTTGAAGCTCTACAACATTTTCTTGGTATAGTCAACTATTTAGCCAAGTTTATACCAGATTTCAGTCAGTTGACAGCGCCTTTGAGAGCTAACAGCACCAAAGAGCATTTGACAACCTTAAGCAACCCCACCTACATTAAGATGCTATGATGTCAATAAACCAGTAACTTCTAAAGCGCAAGGAGCCAATGAAAACTGAATCAAGGACTCTCTAGCCACAGGATCTGTGAGACCATTAGATCTAGGGGAAAATGAAAATGAGTCACAAATAGGTGACAGAGGCTGGGCTGGGGTGAAATTAATGGATTCAACTGGCTTTGGAGCAGAGGAAGTTGCAATAATCCCCACCTCAGTTTGAGTTTTAAGAAACCTCTGCAGCAGGTAATCCAAATCAACTTCAGATGATCTCTTGTAAGATCTAAATGATCTAGTACAAATAACTAAAGAAGGTCCTTATAAAGGTTTTCCATTTTCTTAGGTGAGCTATGAATAGTAATGGGAGCCAAGGGCTCTGGATCTGGTGGAGGAGTATAGGTAGGTATATGGGGTTTCATGCTCCTCAAGTCTCAGAGTCCTTGGGGTCAAAACAGGACTGGAAGACTTTGGCAAGCATTTTCTCAACTCTGCATCCTTGGACTTGGCAGATTTCTCTGATGTCTTCTTTGATTTGGAGGGCTTCTGATGCAGAGGAAGGAATCCTTTAAGAAGTTTATTGCATTGGTTAGACAGAGTCCAAGGCCTTATGATACATTCAAATGTAGGACTCGAAGACACACTACACACAACTCGTGTGGATCCTGTGAGGGAATTTTGTATCCACATTTAGTACATTTTTGGAATTAGCTTTAGGATCCATGTCTGTATTCAAAACCACACACACAAAATTGGAAACCAGTACAAATTCTACCCATACAGCAATAGCAAAATCTATAAAACTGTAGCTATAACAATGTACCTATATTTATACTCTAATACTAGCCTAACAATACAAACTACCTAAATGCTAGCCTAACAAGAAAAGCACCATAATAAGGTTGAAGGCAGGAACAAGATTGGTGCTAGACCAAAGGAAGGGTAAGGATACACTCTCAATATCTACAATATATATCAAATGGGAAGAAAACCCCCAAGACGCTAACCATCAACTGACAGTAAGAAGTCTGAAAATAATTCATATATCTCAACCTATCTCCTATTTACCACAAATAAGAGTTGAGGAGGAGTGTGACTTTATGAGGAAAAGGTTTAGAAAAAGCTTGAAGCTGGATCACTAAATCGACCAGATCAGATCCAAGCTAGAGCTTCAGGATCCATGTTAGATTGGAAGAACTGAATGAATAGGATCCATATTTAAGGGGACACAAAAAGATGAGGTATTTAGGACAGTGGATTAAAGAGGCTTCTGTTACAGTTAAAGGCAGTTGTACATTGCACCATTATGCTTCCATGGAGACAAGCTGATTACAGATGCAGGCAAGAAATCTATAGAGTTCTGAACATTGCTTGCTGAGAAAAATGTAAAAATTAAAAATGGTACAAGGGCAAGCAGCTCAATAAGAAATAAAGTCTGAAATTACTGGAAGTAAATAAGAGATTGTCCAATGCATTTTCTAGAACAGTGTATACATTTAGTTTTATTTAAAGATAGTCAGTGCACTCTTTCTTAAGGCTAAGAGAAAATGTTTTTGAAAAGCACACAAGCAGTTTTTCACATCTGGGCGGGGAATAGAGAAAAGAAAGCAACAGACATCAGTTAGTGTAAGTGGGAACACAAGCTGTTGCATGAGGGACAACATTAATTTTAGTTTAGGTAATGCCTGTGGGTAAAGTTGTTGATCTGGGACAATTGTTCCTATTAGGAGGGCTAAACTTCATTCCCTGAAGATGTACACAGTTGTACATTTGTTTTAAGTTAATAGTTATGGGGTGTTCTAGGTACGTCTTTTTGAGGGTTTTCCTTAAAACAAAAAAGTCTTGAAAATTCAAAATAGGTTAAAATGGAGATGACAAGAAACAACGGTATAAAACATTAACTTACCAAACATTAGAGGGTGCATATATCACAAAAGTTGAAAATCGATATTTTAAAAAGTGGTCTTATATAATAGATGGGAATCAAAGGCTACATTATCCACATTACTTTGGAATGCAAATGGCCTCACAGATATAGGTAAAAAGGCACAAATACTGAATTATTCTCAAGTGCAAATAGCAATGCTGCAGAAGACATGTTTAGAAGAAATGAGCACGAGAATTTGATAAAGAATGGATTTCAATATGGATATTCAGCAGAATATCTGTGACAAAGAAAAAGTGGAGCGATTTTACCAATTGCTAGGGGGAACTCAAATAGTGATGGAAGAGGAAAAGACAATAATGGTAGTAAAGGGCTACTAGCAATTGAGGAGGATTACACTGGCATGTACTTATATTCCACCTAAAACTGCTATTATGGAACTTAAAAAGAATTTGGTAGAAATAATCAGCTTTCAGCAGAAAATAATACTTACATGTGGGAATTGAAACTTGACTTGCAATAGTGAGGATGTGTCTGGGGTACCTAGAAGGGAAAAGATAACACAATGACGGAGAAAAAAATTAAGAAAATATTTGGTATAAAGATGTGAATTCAGTAGTAAGACCTCAGGAGAACTTCCATATTATTCCCCAAGATGCAATGTTGTTGTTTGTCTTTCGGCTTTTCCCAATTAGGGGTCGCCACAGTGGAACTCCGGTCTGCTAATGACTGTCAGTGGATTTTCACGAACACCAAGGTGCCAGCTTGACGTCCAACCTTTAACAAAGGCAAACCCATTTACGTATGTCTTTCGAATGCCCATCCAACCGTGGAGAGGACATGCAGGCTCCACACAGAAGGCATTCCCTGCACTTCAGCCGAGAATCGAACGGGAGAACCTCTTGCTGTGAGGCAAGAATGCTACTGCTGCACCACCGCGGATGTAGATAATTGGGCTAAACTAGACAAATTATATTTAACAGGATCATGTGTATTTAATTGAAAGATTCAGTTAACATTCAATAATAATTTTAGATCACATGCCAGTAAAAACAAGGTTAAAATGCAGAGTAATGAAGTAAAAATGAGACACTAATGCTTCCCCACCTACCCATTAAAAAGAGAGGAATTTAAGGAACTGGTAATGGAAATTATTCGAGAGTTATTAGGGAAGACAGCAATTTATTCATAAGTTATAGCTAGTGAGTAGGATAAAATGAAACTGGTGTTTTACACTAGGGTGAAAATAAAAGAAAAAGAAATATGGTCAAGTAGTAACATGAATTATTTAGAAGGGCTGACAAAGGTTAAAATATTGCAAAATAAGGGGATCTACAGAAGAAGAAGAGGTGCAACAGCAGAGTGCTAAAGAGAAAATTAGGAAGTTTCTGGATAAAATGCTTGAGTTTAGAAAAATTGCCTTTTTTTTATAATAACACCAGAGAATGAAACTTTTAGCACAAGGACTCAAACAGAAAGTAGAAAGGGATGTTGCCAACTTAGGGAGCTTGCAGCAAGAAAAATAACCAGCGATCCTGTAGAGGTATTGAGAGATTTCATAAATTTTATGAATTATATAAAGCAGAGAAACGTGGAAATCATAAAAGAGCAAAAAGGGAAACATTTATGCAAGACTTAAGCATGCCAAGGTTAGAGGTAGAAGAGGCTCAACAATTAACATAGGAGATGACGAGATAAAAAAAAAACAGTAACGCATAATCAATCTGCTGGAAAATCTCCAGGAATAAATGGTATAACTAAAACCTTCTTGATCTTTAACAGTATTTTAAAAGGAGGGGGAAGCACTAACATCCTGAAGAAAGCTGTGGTGGTATTGACACCTACACATGATAAAAACTCATCAGACCCAGCTTCATACAGACCCATTTCAATTTTAAACCATGATTGTAAATATTTTTATGTCTATAATAGTTATAAGAATCGCAAAGATGTTGTCAAAATTCATAGATATGGATCAGTGTGGTTTTGTGGAGGGGAAGCAAACATCTGACAAAATTAATACAACAATGATGATCCAGAAGAAAGCAGAATGTATGAAAACTGCTGTTGGTGGGTCTTGATGCAATGAAAGCATTTGGAAGAGTAAGTTGGGATTTTATAAGCAGGGCAATGGAAGCATTTATATTCCCTAATACAGTAAGGTTAATTGGGAAAATATATCAGGGATCAGAGGCAAGAAATAAAGTGGGAAGGTTTCTCTCCAATAAGCTGCGTTTGAACATAGGAGCTGGACAGGGATATCCTCTTTCCCATTTGTTATTTTCAGCCATTGGCAAATAAAATAAGGGACTCAAATTCAGGGATATAATTACTAAAGCTGGCTTTATTTGCAGATTATATTATTTTGTACCTGATAGAACCAGAAAATAACATTTCAGTGTTGTGGAACATTTTGAGACCATTTTAAGCCTTTTCAGGATAACAATTTATGAAGATTAAAAAAAAAGCTATAGCTGTAAATTATTACCCACACATGACTTGATTTAGCAATACCCATATTTTTGGGGATGTGATAAAAGTATTTACAGATATGGATTAAAAAGACTTCTGTTAATGCAACTAAGGGTATGTAGGAAGAGACCAAACAAAAGATGATACAAAAACTGAGAAAGTGGAAGCTATTGTTTAAGTATCTGAACACAAGATACAAGCAGTGAAAATGTTTTTAGCCCTGTTAAGTTTTACATACAGATCAAATACATACATATATATATATATATATATATATATATATATATATATATATATATATATATACACACACACACACACACACACACGCATATATATATATATAGATATATACATACACACATATACATATATATATATATATATATATATATATATATATCTATATCTATATCTATACACACACACACACACACACACACACACACACACTCTTTTATCAATCAGAGAACAAGCTGTAAACATTAATTAATAGAGCTGAAGTAATTTATCTAGGAGGGAAGAGGGCAAGGATCAAGCGAGATACGTTGATGCTTCCGACAGAAGGATGTGGTTTAGGATTACCTGATTTGATGGGATATTTTAGAAGTACACAGTTAAGGTTCATATACATAACACAAGCAGAAAGCTATCATTCAGTGTGTAGCTGTGTATAGACAGCTCATACTGTTGTATATTTATTTCTATATAATTGTGCTGTTACTGGTGGATAGAATCACATTAGACAACCTCGACAGAGTGCTGCTCGCTATATTTTTATCTGTGACTGCATAACTGTCTTGAGGTTTCTTCTAACAGATATTTTTCCAGTTGGCTCAGTATCTGCATATATTAGTAGTTGGTTCAAGACATTTTCCTACATACAGTAGCTATTTGCTCAGTTTGTTTTTTGTAATCTTTATAATACAACTTTACCATCTCAAAGTGCTTACTCCTCTCTGTACTCTTCTTTTCTAGACCCAACACCACTCTTAAGTATTCAAGTGCGGTACCACCTTTAACATTCTTGTAAGAAAAGCGCAGTCTTGGTCTGAACTGTCTGCAAACAACTAAAGTTAACTTTGAGTATGTGTCTACCTGTTTGAGCCAATAGTCATTTTCCCCTGGAGAGCACTCTGCTTTGGCTTGTAAGCAGCCCCCCCCCCCCCTCACACACACACACACACACACACACACACACACACACACACACACACACACACACACACACACACACACACCTTCCACTTTCTCTCTTATTCCCTTCTGTTAGCAAATAGTATCCATAATCTGATCAATACTGTGTGTTTGTTCATTTAAACTGAGACCACAGTGGTCTACTGATACAAGGTTATCCTGTTTTTCCACTCAAGAAATGGTTAAGAAATGACTTACAGTTTCAAAGCAGTCCTTGGTCAATTGTGATTGTTTCTCAAACACTAACTTGTCTTTGCTTTGGCTCATTAGCAGCAGTACAAAGAACTGCCTGCTCATACCCTTGTTCTCCCCTCCCCCTTCCCTGTTTATTACCTTAAGACAATCCCAAAGTTAATAAATATTACCTGTGGCAGGCACCATTTTTAAAACTACAACCACCCTTGTCACTATCATATGTTCATTCATCAGTTAACTCTTTTGCCTGATTGTTTCCAGCCCCCTCATAAGAGCAACTAACAGGGTCTCTACCCACTTCGCTCCCCACCCTGCCCCCTATTTCCTCCCGCCCCCAGTGGTCCCACGTTTATTACACTCACAAACCCCTCCCATCTTTCCAGTAGCCAACCACAGCGCTAACCCAACACTACCTCCTCCATCTTCCCACTACTATCACACCTCCCCAACTAACATGTACAAGCATACCTTACCTATGCTCACTGCATGCACTCTCCTTGCATATCTTACATCCTACCAAAGCTCTATCATTCCCCCACTCAACCACTACCACTGTACTACTACTCACACCACCACTCATGTCTCACCCTCACTCAGCTCCCCTCCCACAAACTTAAGAACCATCCCTATGCACCCCCCACATATTCTACCAACTGTATTACTCAAACATAAAGCATCCCTACAACTTAACATAGTAACCCTCCCACCATACCTATTACCCAAACAGCACAATCATAAAGTTTCCCTTATAATCAAGCACATTCAAAAACTGAGAAAACTAATAACCTCATGCATATCAAAACTAGCCCTAAGTGGAGATATCCAACCCAACCCTGGCCCTACCATCTCCAACCCCAATCCTCATAATCAGACTAGAAACCATAACTGCTCCCATATTAGAGCCAATAGAAAGCCAAATTACTTCCTTCTACTAAGCCTAAATATTAGAAGTATATCCAACAAAGTCCATGAACTTCATGCCACCATTGACTTGTACTCCCCAGATATAGTCATCCTGACAGAAACCTGGCTAAAACCTCACATTACCAAAGAACAAATACTCCCTACAGGTTATGGCATACTAAGAGTAGACCGGCTAAACAAGAAAGGAGGCGGTGTAGCTATAATATTTAAACAGCATCTAAACATCCAGATCTTAAAATCATCAGCTCCACAAATAGGCAATGAAGAAATAATATATACCAACCTCAAAATAAACCAAAACAAAACCATCAACATAATTGGATGCTACTTCCCACCTGGCCAAAACATCCCTCCACTAGAAAACCTCCTCAGCTGGTCTACCCACCATCTCTCCCAAGAAACTATCATTTTAGGGGATTTCAATATTGACTGGCAATCCTGTTCTGGCAACCATCCAGCCCATCATGTAAACCTTCATGGCTTCACTCAACTAGTCCAGTCACCAACCAGTATAAATAAAAACTCCAGCAAGCACACTACCCTGGATTGGATACTAGTCAGTAAGAGCCCCCAGTCATATATAACAGGCTGCTTATGAGATAGTCTCAGTGATTACTCCTCAACATTCCTACTGAAAAATACCTATACCAAGCTAAACCTGTCGGCTACCGTCAGATACGTAAAAAATAAACTTTAACCCACTCACATTCATCTCATCCCTCAAAGAATGTAACTGGCATCCTCTAAAGTATCTCAGTCTTGATGACGCAGTTGAATTTTTTAATACTACCTTCCTGAGCATCCTTAATTACCATGCCCCCATAAGACTTTCCAGAATCAAAGCACAACCCTCTCCATGGCTACAGAAAACCACTAAATCAGAAATGAAAAACAGGGATAAAGCCTGGGAGCACTGGCACAAAACCAAGACCCCCTCAACCAGACAGAAATTCCTAGAACTACGCAATAGAGTCAAAAAGCTAATAAAACAGGACAAATTACAATACTACCAGTCTGCCCTAGACTCCTGCGAACACAGCCCCAAACAATTCTGGTCCTCCATAAACTCCATCCTCCACCCAGGTAAAGTCAGTACCCCTCCTCCTAACATCCCTCATTCCTCAGAAAATATTGCTACCTCATTCAACACACACGTCACACAAACCATACTATCATTAGCTAAACAACACAACCCTCCTCCCCTTCAACCCACACCTTCAACTAGTAATCTCCCCACTCCTTCTCTTTTTCTCCTATACCTACCTCCAACATAAAAAAAACTCTTAACTAAACTTAAGCCCACCAAATTAGCAGCAGACAACCTCCCAAGTGAATACCTACAAATCGCAGCTGATGCTCTGGCCTACCGAGTATCCATCTTGATTAACCGATCTCTGTCAGAAAGTTACATTCCCACACTGTGGAAAGTATCACATATAATTCCCCTCCACAAAGGTGGACCCTCCACAGAACTAACCAATTACCACCCCATAGCTATTCTTTCTCCACTCTCCAAAATACTAGAGAGATGCATACACTCTCAAGTTTCAGACTACCTCCTTACTAACAACCTCCTTTCCAATACTCAGCATGGTTTCCGACCAAACCATAGCACCACCACTGCCTTACACTCCTTTACTAACACTATCCTTCAGCATAAAAACAATGGCTATCTCTCCTCTGCTACTTTCCTAGACATATCTAAAGCATTTGACATGGTCCCACACAAACAACTTATCTCTGTCCTCAATAACCTATCCTTCTCACAATCAGTCACCAACTGGTTTCAGAGTTACCTGTCTGACCGCCAACAATCTGTTGTATGGCAGAATGACATATCTCCCCAACTACCTGTCATCATAGGGGTTCCCCAAGGATCTGTCCTTGGACCCCTACTCTTCTCTGTTTTCACCAATAATCTAGCCTCTGCCACCACACATGGCACACTCATACAATACGCAGATGACTCGACCATCATCTGCTCAGCCCAGTCCCTACCCAAACTGCAAAACGTCACACAGGAAGCCTCCTCTGTTGAAACTTGGTTATACGATGCCCAATTAATACTCAACCCAAACAAAACTAAACTTCTCATCTTCCAACCCACCAAACATACTCAAAACAACTCTCACTTTAACATCACAGCAAAAGACACCACTATATACCCAACTGAACACACCAAATTGCTAGGAGTGGAAATAGACAATAAACTAAAAGTTGACATTCACATATTCATGACCACAAAAAAAGCCCACAAAAAACTAGGAGCATTTTACAGAAATAAGCATCTTCTCACCAAAGCAGCAAAGATTTCAACAGCGAATTCCCACCTTATCTCCACCCTACTTTATGCCTCTCCAATATATACCAACCTAAGGCAATGCGATCTAAACAAGCTAGAGACCTGCTACAACAAAATCGCCAAATTCGCCACAGGGGCATCCTACCATAGTCACCACTGTCTCTCACTTGCTGAACTGAGCTGGCTTGAACTCCCTCACCTCCTTCAATGGTATCAACTCTCACTCGCCCACAAACTAGTAAACCATCCACTAAATGTCCCATCCCTCCTGAATCTACTCCAACCCTATCACACCACCAGGCCACTAAGACCCAGCAACAAAAATCACTTGCAGATCACTAAAGTCAATAACTCTGCTGGTGAAGCACTATTCTCTTGCACCATAGCCAAATTATGGAACTCCCTCCCACCCACAATTACCTCCGTAGCATCATGCACCCACTTCAAAACTTTACTAAAAGTGCACCTAAAAACATGCTGGCTGTGCCCTTGCAACTCCCACTCTAATATCACCCACCCCATCCAAACACTACCTTTCTTTCCACTCCACTAACTACCTTGATTATAGCAAGCTCAGATGCTCATAAGCCTAGCACTTATTATACAGCAGGAACTTCTTATTTTAACATTTGTTGATGTCTGTTATGTACTTCACAGATAAAGATTCTAGTTGTCTATGGATGTACTATGTTCTTCATCTGTAAATATGTTGTAAGTAACTGCTATGTAAATTGTTAATCGCTATGTAATCCAATGTAACTACTGCCTGTTTATTTTAACTGTGGAGCTTTTCTCCCCGGGCCTCCGCTGAAAATAGACCTACGTCCAGTCGGACACTCCCGGTCAACAAATATAAATAAATAAATAAATAAATAAAATTCAAAGTGGAAAGCAATAATGGTGAAACAGGTAGGGAGGGTCAAGAAATAAGGACAGATTGGGATTTTGGATGCAAATCCTTAAGGATAACAGCCATACAGATGTTATTCATAAAGTAGCAGAAATTATTCTGAGAACTATGCCAACACGAGAATGGAAAAAAGAGATTGGGTCTATATCAGTTTGTCGAAATCTACTTGCATCGAACTGCGATTCATTGAACAGATATCATCGAACTTCCTTTCACTGAATGTTCAGATCAGCAAAGTTTTTCCCAGGTAAGTAAACTAGTTGGCCAACATACAGAAATGTGCCCTTTCCTCCACTGTAGTGCGATCTAGGAGTTTGTATATATAAGTAAGCAGTGGGGGTGTTGGCAGCACAGCTCCCCAGGTTTTTGGGTTTAATTTAATGTGTTTGTATGTCAGTAGGTGTGCTGGCCACCTAGTTTCCTTACCTGGGAAAAATGTTTGCTGATTTGAACATTTGATAAAGGGAAGTTCAATGAAGTCTGCTCGATGAATATCAGTTTAATGTAAGTAGATTTCAATGAAATAATATAAACCTGAATGGAAAGATTTTGCTGATAGGGATGGCTACAATTAGGGATGGCTACAATTAGAGCAGAAAGAACAGCTAAGAGGGGGTTGGATTTTACTGAAGAAATTTACTCCCAATACCTTGGTTCCTTTGCAAGTTGACTAGAGAAGGAAAGGTGACAGAATGAGAAGAGGCTTAAAAGACATTTTTTACTGCAGTTTAGATACTGCATTCCCTACTAGGGATTGACACCAGAGTATAAGCAAAGAGAAATGGATAGAGGGATCCTAACTGAAAGACCTGTTCTAGTAGAGATTTTAGTTAAATCTATAACAGAAGCTGCTGTTACAAGGGGTTAATTAGTAGGGCATTTAAAATATTGCACAACAACAATAGGAATCAATCGGAGGAGGTTATAAAAGATTGGAAAAAAGGATTTGTTATGCCATTTGCAAGGGAACAATAGGAAGCCATACATATGGCTCCCAAGTACACAGTGTAAAAGATTTAGGATTTGGGAGTAGAAGTGTTTGCATAAGTATTTCTATACCCCAAGTAGACTTCAAAGAATTTTCCTCATGCAAATGCCAAATGCTGGAGGTGCAATGAGGAACAAAGAGGTAACTGGGAATATATGTTTTAGGAGTGTTGTAGTGAGTTGGCAGATTTAAAAAAAAAAATTTCCTACAGCGTACTCTGGCAGAAATACACTGCTGTATCTAAGAAAATGATTCTTGCAAGCTGGGACTCAAAATCTGAATTTCCTAGATATAGTAAGACCTTAAGTTTAATTCTGTTGGCTGCCAAAAAACAACTACTATAAAATGGAAATCTAAAGCAACTGTACTTGAAGTATTGCATATTAGAGAGATAAAGTGAAGAGGGATCCTTAGAAAAGTGATTAAGCAAATTACATGGAAATAAATGAAATTGTGAGAACAATGCATGCAGAATAATATCCAAAAGGAGAAGTGAGGTTTAAGTGAAGGCATGAATTCAGCAATTTATGTAATGTTGGACTGAAGATAGTTACAAAGAAATAAAAGATATGGGACATATAATATATGTAAATATAAAATAAATGTTAATATGTTTTTCCCTTTACTGTACACGTTTGCCTATATCTTTAGTAATATCTTTAGTAATAATTTAATAAAGGTGTTTTTACAAAACTCTGCTCCTTTGATTACCACCATCTCAGATCGGTTCAGCACCCAAAAATGAGGCCTGCTCCCCAATCTGCCAGTCAGTCTTACACCCCTTACATTAATCAGTATCCTCTACAATCAGGAAAATGTATACCCAACATTTCTAAAAACTACACATTTCCTGAGATTGTACTAGTCTTGTTTGTAACAGCTCTGTATATGCAAAGCAGTAAATAGAACCCAACATGAATGGTTCTATACAGCAGTTATCACATCTTTACTTCTGCAACTAAGGAGACTACAGACTTCTTTAGCAGTTCTACGGCATTGAAAAGTAGTTTACAAAACTAAGAACCTGTATATTGAAAAAAGCAACACCAATACCACTGCAAATCTAGTGACCTATACCTGAAAAGTTAGCATCACATATCATTACAATCTGATTAAGACAGACAGACCAGTGCATACAGGAAGAATTTTTTTTAGTAGTGTCAGACTAAACTATTTCTCCATGTAATGAAAATACAGTCATATAACAGAAGAAAAAAAAAAAACTTAAAGCAAAATATAACATGGGAACGTTTAACAGTAAAATAAGGACCCAGGGTCTGGTTGCAAGTCGACTAAGAAAAATATTCCCAAGGGAGAGAAATTCTTTCCTGTTAACACATCAAAACCAGCAATGCAGAAGGCACACTGCAAAGACATGGAGTGGGATCTGTCACAATGATTAATCAGTGTAAGCAAATAAATCAAATTTCCAGGCAAGATGATAGAGTACCATAAGCAAAGAGTCATTCCCAAGGTCTCGGAAGACTCCCCTACAAGGAATAAGCTTCAGGGAGACTTTAAACATGATAGTATTATGTCAGTTCACACAAATGTAAAACAAAAATAAATCATACAATACAATAATACTTTACCACTTAACAGCCAAGTTCTGCACTTCTCCATTTTTGTCTTCCAGCAGCTTTAATAACATCTTTACAACTTTCTTCTCACTGTCTTCATCTAGCTTTATCGAGTCCTTTTGCAGCTCCATCATCAGATCATTGGTGGCCATAAACCTGCAAGAAATAAAAGTTGTCACTTTTTTCACTCACTGCTACTTCTGAATATTCATAATTCTATGGTACAACTCTCAGCAAGAAAAACTAATTAGAAAACTGAATATTGCACACTTATGCAACAACAGATCTGGATCCATCTTCTTTACCATCGACTAAGATTGGAAAGACTTAGCCAACTGATGAAACTTTCCCAGGTAAGCAAGCCCTCACATTTACCCATACTGATGTGCTGCCAAGAATCCAACTCTAGATCTCTGATGTCTGTGCAAGACTACAGTCCAAACTACATAAGTAACTCACATAGGACTGCTTGTAGAAACAGTCAAGTCTAAGGTTGAAGAATGGAGGTGATTGGGTTTGGTAGACAAAATGGAATTGCTAATCCAACTCCATTGTTATGGTAAGTATGCAACTTGCAAATCTCAGATTGGAGTTCCATGTTTTCCCAATTATCAGGACACAGTCTCAAACTAAATGCCTTGGGAGAATGGCCAGAATAATGGTGGCACCAAATGATGACCTGGATCTCAAGTTCACATCTAGGTTGCAGTGTCTTGCAAAAAAAAAAGTATTCAGTGATATCCACGTAGTTGCTGCACAAATATCAGCAAATGCTTTTGAAAGAAATCTTGCAAAGTGGTCATGACTCGCACTGAATGGGCTGCAGGTACTGCAAGCAGTGTCTTGTTATGTTCGTCATAACAGCACAAATTGGTTGACTACAAGTTCTTTAAATGGCTTTCAGCTTTATTAAACTTGAACACAATTTCCCCACTGTATTTCCGACTACAAAATAAGCAACTGAGATTTTTTCAAAGTGACTTTGTTCTGTTAAGGTAACAGAGTTGTATCTGATCATCATCCACTGCAGCAGATGTTCCCTTTGTTAGAATAAGTTGGAAAGAAAAATGGCAGATTAATGGTCTGGTTCAAACTTGTCTCAGATCTTTAGCATAGAAGAATTTGTTCTAATTGACACATCTTTGAACACCAGGTACACTGGACACATTGACAAAGCCTGCAATTCAGAAATTTATCTGGATGAAGTAACTACCACCAAAAACAGAAAAACAAACCTGTGGTAACAGCCGTTTCAAGAAGAGGTCAAGTTTTCTAAAATGATGTACACAAGGCCCAGAGAGCTTAGACCTTTAAGTGTTAGACTTAAGTTTTCAAAATGAGAAGGGTATCTTTAAGAAAGCCTAAGAACTAGCACTATGGTGAAAGTTACAGGTTGCACATAATGTACTCTGTAATCAGGGTTCATTTAACTCTGAATGAAGAATAAGCCAAGAGCCAGATGCTCCAAAACAGATGGATTGAAGCAGTGAAAGAAGCTGCGTCTTGGGCCATAGTCCAGATGGAGAATCAAATTCATTTACTTTTTATGCATCCTCCTTCTACCAGATCTCTGAACAGATGTAATCTATTCAATTGTTTTTAATGTGTAATTACTATGTTAGCCTAAATTTGTATCTCATCACTCTTCCATTCTATGTACTACACTATTTCTGCATGTTCAATGCGTACATTTGTAGACTCTGTATTTTTGCCATTTCTGTATGTTCAATGTGGAGCTTTTCTACCCAGGAACTTGAAAAAGGACATGCCCAGTCGGACTTTGCTGGTAAAAAATGTAAAATAGAATAAATAAAAAATGTACTCATTTGGACCACCTTTTACCTGTTAAAAAGACCCTCAGGGGATCACAAAGGTGGAAAAAAAATACATGTTTAGACAGACAGCAAAAATCCAGGCGCAACGTGATGGTCAGTCTGACAAGTCTTCTGTTTGGCTTCAGAGAGAGGCCTGTTTAGCAGATGGACCAGAGCAAGCAAAACCCAGTTTACTGGAGCCAAAAGAAAGCTGTTAGAATGACTGTGGCATTGTGCATCTTGGCCTTCTTTGGAAACTTAGAAATAAGAATAAATGGGAAAGCAAAAAACAGCCCCAGTTTGGATGACTACATTTATAGGGTAATCTCTCAAGGGAGAATAAAGAAACAGAGCTGCTGCATTTTGTAATGGATAGGGATACAATAGGGTCACAAGGCTTCCTCCAACACCAGAAGGTTCCATCTACTGAAACCACTCCTAAATCATCAAATTCTCTGGGTCCTTCCAGCAAAGATAAGACAACTTGGCTCCATCTTGCATCCTGTTGTGCCATACCCTTGCCATATTATCTATGTGGCCAAGAAATGAATCTTCAGGAAGAGAGTCTAGAAACACTCAAGGTGAGGACTGCCCTTATTTCTAGGGCAGTGATGAGCAGAGTGGCCTCCATCTGTGACCATGCCCCTTCAGTCATCTGCTCTTGATAATATCCCACCACCCTAGAACATGATCATCCATGTTAAATGTCATAACTGGGGTGGAAGCTGGGAAGAGTCTCCCCAGAGACAAGTTGGGCTCATGCATCCATCAACTGCTATATGATTGTTGCACTTCCTAGATATTTTGATCAGGAAATCTGCTATTGCTACCAATTCATGTTCTGCATTAACCAGTAGTATGTGTACAGTACACATAATGAATCAAGTCTGTATTTTTGACAATGTTAGGTTTAAAATCTAGCTACTGTTTATCAAACCATTCATGTTACACCTTCCTGGGCTGAGCCTAAAACACTATCCGAGTGCTCTAACCCAGTTAACAAATAAACACATGCTATAATAGATCAAGACAATGTCTACTCTAATCACTGTAATATCCTCATGCAACAATGTGCATTGAATACCTATAAAGTCAAAGCTTCCATTAAGCTGAGAGCTCTGAAAAAAAGTTTAGTGAAAACCATGTGGTTCTGCAAAACCTAGTAGCATCTGAGAAACCAATGACTGAAACAGTGGAATTCTAGTGGGGGAAGAAAGGTCTGGCAAGCCAGAGTGCCCACTGTGCATCCAACTGAATAGAGACAGAAGGTGGTCCCTAGAAGCAAGAAATCTCTCCAAAGTAGAGACTGCCAGGAGCCAATCATCCAAATATGGAAAAAACTCAGGTCCCATGCAGGCATGAGGCACAGCCATCACAGTCATGCACTTAAACACCTTGGGAGCTATGAAGAGACCAGGTGGAGTCCAAAACTGACACTTGACTCTTATGCAAAAGCAAGACTCCTCTGCAATTCTTTGTGTGGTTATACATCATGGAGATCCAAAGAGTACATCCTATCTCATTCATTCATTCACAAACAGAAGGATGTATTGCACCAAAACCAAGAGAATGGACATTTTGGGATGTAATGGTTTAGGCTGCTCAATGCTAATATGTACTTGGAGTTGATCTTTTTTGCTATTAAAGATATCTTAGAGTTAAAGCTTTACCATTGCTCATCTGGTGGAACCTATTGGATGGCTTACCACAGTTCTGTAATGAGGCAGGGTGTCTGGTAAAGGAGGAGACCGTGGACTTGGAGTGAAGAGGAAGGGAACAGTTTATATTCTGGAAATGGCTATCTTGATTCTCAGTCCTGTGTGATGGCCATCAATGAGGACAAGAAGAACAGATGACCTCTTAACTACCTCCAGAATGGAAAACTCAGGCAAGCCCTCCAGAGCAGAATGCGGGCCCTCCAAGAAAAGGCTCATGGAAACCCCGACTGCTCTGTAGAGGTTGGCTTCATTTTGGTTGTCAGCCATTCTGGAAATTAAATTAGCTTCTATTGTCCTTTCCAGAATCTGCATTCATCATACAACTCCTGGCGGTGTCAGAAGACCATCTGGAATGGACTCTGCTGCATCCTGAAAAAATGTTGCACTAGCGTGGTTGGAATTCAGCTCCAATGTTAGTGAAGTCAAGTTCCACCTTTACTTCCTGTCCAAGATGCAGGACTTTAGGAAGTGGACTTTGGGTCCTCAGCAAAGTATGTCAGATTGTGCCACCATGGCATCTAACAGCAATGCCAGGGCCTGCTGCCCTTGTGGCACCAGTCTGCTGTTAAGTACTAGATGCATGATGAGATCTAAAATGCAGCACGTGGTCAACATCTGAGATGATCTTTTTCTTGACAACCCCATCTGACAACCCTTCTAGAATCTTGAATAATTTCTCTGCCAAATCTCTCTGGAATTTCAGTATATTGGATATATAGTTACTTCCCTCGAGGTGAATGTGAAGGTCATATAAAACATGCTTTCCCAGGTGGGCCAGAGCACAAGATTATTTATGGGGGGTGCACCACGTGGCTCTGAAAGGAGAAGCCCTCTCCAATACACCTGCAGCTACTACAAACTTTACCTCTGGTGTTGCAGTAGTCAGACCAGAGCAGTCCTTGGGTAACCAGATGATGCTATGCTATGCAGTCTCTTTAGTATGGGAACCACCATATCTGAGTTCTTGCAAACTTTCTGAACCACCCTGGCAGCTGAGACAACCAAGCAGGCTAACCTGGGAGACAAAGGCTTCTACCAAGATAAGTTGAGAAGGTAAGGGAATTTCAGGTGTCCATACTTCCTTAGCCCAGATCACTTCCAGTACTTCCCCAAACTTCAGGTCCTCTTGACAGGAGTGCTGTGGAGTCAGCCTTTTTGCCACATCCACATCCCTATTTCTCCAGCCACTTACTGCAGCAATGGCTTCTCTTTTAATTGCATTTCTGACTTTAAATGCTATATACGGTAAACACATTTAAGACATCTGTTCATATCAAAGTATCACACCCTCCAATTCTCCATTCCCCCAACACAAACATTTTAGCTTCTGATGTGCCAGGTAGAGAGTCGTGGTGTTTGACACCCGGCTCAAAAAAGGAAATACCAACCCCACACCCAAGTAACCACAGCAAGCAATTATTTGGGCAGCCAAAAACTACAGTATACAGTCAGTAAGACAAACATGCTTAAAAGTGATCAAGTCAATAGAAAAAAAAAAAATCACAATTCAATGCCAAAGAAAAAATTAAACACATAATTTAGAATTAGAAGGGTGTGTTTTTTTTTTACATCACAGTGTCGCCAGCTTAAGAAAAACTGCAACACATCACATCTAGCCCTAAACTAGCAAACATCAAAATGCATCTATTCAAGCTGCTGGAACTACACCACAGTTTTCCCATCCGTACAGTAGTAGTAAATGTGGCAGCAGCAGTATTGTGCACCCCGCTCAAAACAATGTAAAGAACATATCAATTTCCTATGAAGTACGGTGAATAGCAACAGTATGTCTCTCAAAACAGTCAGGATATACAACAGCATCACGTCTCCTTAAATTGAAAGCAGCAACAAATGCAACTGACCTACAAATAGCATTACACTACACAGAGTACATAGCAAAATTCAGGCTCTTGGCACAGTGTCATCAAACTCTAAATGCAACAGCGCAGTAAGGAACCATTTGTATAAAACAGAGAAGGCTTGGCAACACAACACAGAATACCTTGGATGTAGTGGTATGTTAAATGCTGGAATACTCAACTAGAAAGAACAGTAACAATATATTAATTTATTACATTTGTTTACCAGGTAGTGTCCGAATGGGCACGGGGGGGGGGGGGGGCCTGTTTTCAGAGGAGACCCGGGTAGAAAAGCTCCACAGTATTAATAAAAACAAATTTTGCAAGAAAATGCAATCCAGGCAATAGTATAGTACAATCCATAGAACAATACAAGCAATAGTACAAAAAACAAGCAATTTCACAATACAAGTACTGGAAAGTTTTCTATTATAAGCAAAATTAATACACAGATGATAGGAGTAATGCTGAGAATAGTAACAGAAGTAGGTTAATAATTATCCTGGAGAGTGACAAGAGCATAGCCAATGATTACTCAGCTGTTCCTTTAAGAGTAATTTGATCTGACTGTGGTTAGGGTTTTTTGTTATTGTCTCTGGAAGAGTGCTCCAGAGTTTGGCTATTTTGTGTGAACAGAGGGAGCAGGGAGATCGCAGGGCAGTTGCTGGGATGAGAGATTATTTTGTGGGTAAAGGTTAGCTGATTAAGTAATAAAAGGTTGGGGAGATCTAGCCAGTCTGACTGTGAGAGAGCTGCACATAGGTGAGATCTGTGTGGATGATTAGTGGCATATTTAGCAATCTTGTTGTAGCATGCTTCAAGGTTGCTGATGTCCAATTTTCTAAAGTTTGTGAATATGAGTGAACCATATAGGAGGCTGGATAGCAGGTGTGTGTGAGCAGTGGCTAACCTGGCATTGGAAGTTAAGTATGGTTTGGCCCTGTATAGGGTGCCTAGTTTGATGTGGACTTTGTTGACAGCTTGTGCAATATGTCTATCAAATTTGAGGTTATTATCTATGGTAACACCTAAAAGTTTAGTGTGGTTAGTGGGGTCTATCTTGGTATCATTTGCAGAGGTGACAGAGAAAAGGGACATGGAAGATTGTTTTTTTTGTTACTGAAAACTAGTATTTTGGTTTTATTGGGATTTAAAATTAGTTGGTGCTGAGAGAGATATGTTTTTATGTCCTGAAGAGATGATTGCATTTTTTGTCGTTCTTGGGGTGAGAAGACAGAGCAGATAAGTGCAGCAGCATCGGCATACTGTACTATGGAGGCAAGTTGGGTTGCTGAACTAAGATTGTTTGTGAATATCATAAAAATAAGAGGGTAGAGTATAGAGCCTTGGGGTACCCACACAGATATGGAGAGAAGGACGGAAAGGGAGTTTTCCCATTTTGTAACCTGTTGTCCATTGGAAAGATAGCTATGGAACAAAGTTATTGTTCGAGGACTGAGGCCATAGGAAGACAGTTTATTAAGTAATAGCTGGTGGGATATGGTGTCAAAGGCTTTGGACATATCGAGAAAGATGGAAGAAACCAGCTGGCCTTTATTCATGAAGTGATGGGCATTATTAGTGAAAGCTATGAGGGTGGTGCTGGTACTATGTTTAGGTCTAAAGCCATGTGGAGTACTGGAAAGAAGGTTACTGTTTAGGAAGTAGCTAATGAGTTGGTTGTGGATACATTTTTCTAGGATTTTTACAAAGGGGGGCAGGATGGCTATGAGGTGATAGATAGTTCTTTGGAGGGACCACCTTTGTGGAAGGGTATAATGTCAGATATTTTCCATAGGAGTGGAAGATATTGTTCTTTAATAGAGCGATTAATCAAGATTGAAATGGGATAAGCGATAGAAGGAGTGGCAATATTTAGGAATTAATTTGGTAGTGTGTCAGCAGCTGTGCAGCGAGGTTTAAGTTTGGTTAAGAGAATCTTTATATAATTAGTTTGGATGGGTGTGAAGGGGTTATGAATATCTGGGGCAGGGGTGGGGAAAGAGAGTGGATGGGTTGGTTGATTGTCTAGGAGGGAGACAACGGTACTGACAAAGTGGAAGTTGAACCGAGTTGAGATAGGGTCTGTGTTGTTTGACGTGACTGGGGGAGGGTAGAGGTTTGACCGTTAATGAGCTGGTTGATGGATTGACAGAATATCTGGGGGTTGTTTAGGTGTTTCTGTTGACAGGATAGGATGTATGTTTGTCTTTTTTGATCTGTTTCTTTTTTAGGTTTCTTAGTTGCTTAACAGGTCAGTTTTTTCTTTGGAGGTATGGTAGTGTGACCATGATTTATCTCTATGTTTCATTTGTAGTTTGGTGTCTTTGGTTAGCCATGGGAGGGGCTTAGATTTAGTACGCACTTTTCTAGTGGGGGCAAGGGTGTTGAGGATTGTAAGGAAAGTGTCGTTAAAAGTACTGGACAGCAGCATCGTGTCCAGTCACAAAATTGGAGTAGGAGGTTAAAATTAGTGAGACAGAAGTTTTTCTTTGTAATGATGTATTTATAAATGCTGTTGCCCTGTGGATGCACATGTTTTCTGTAAAGAAAGGTTAAAGAGTGATCGCTAAGGCAGCCAGGTAGGCAACCAGCTAGGTAACAGATTAGGTTTGTTAGTTAAGATCCAGTCTAGTGCTGGCTGCTTGTTGGGAGTGTTTGTCTATATGGGTCAGACAGGTTATAGTTTAGGTGAAGTTGAAAAGTCTTAAGAAGTTGGATGGGTTATTTGATGTGCAGGTGCGCCAATCCAGGTTAAAGTCAACAAGTACAATAGTTTCTTGGGTGCAATTGGTAGCTGCCCAGTAAAGTAGATTTTCTATGCTGGGAAGATTATTGTGGGGAGGAAGATAGGCGACTATGATAATTATAGCTTTGTTAAGGTTAATTTCAAGGCAGGTGGTTAGTATTTCAGAGTTGGGTAGATCAGGAGGGGTGCAGGTTAGTTGCATGTCTTTGAGAGCATCTTTAAACATAACAGCAACACTGCCTCCACGTTTGTTAACTCCGTCTAGCCTTACAATGGTATAGCCTGTTGTGAGAATTTCACAGTCTTTAATATGAGGCTTCAACCAGGTTTCAGTTATAACAGCTATATCATGTGAGTAGGTGGCTAGGGTAGTATGGAATTTATTGGTTTTAATTTATAATGCTAGTGAGGTTGAGATTTAAAAACAAGAACATCAGCGTTAGAGGCTTTATGAAAGGGGGGTATGGATGAGAATGTGTGCTACAGTGGATATGAGAAAGATAGTAGGTTTTAAGAGTTGATGTCATTGGGACCTGGGTTGGGATGGATGTCAGCCTGTAGTTTTAGTTTTGTAATAGAGTGTAGGAGGAGAAGTCTAAGTCTGATTGTTAGTTTGTGGTATTTCGTGGCTGGGGAAATAGGATGTTGGGTGTGTGAGTGTTTGAGAGGTGAGAGGACAGAGTGTGATTAAACTGTTGTGGGTTAATGTTGATATATGTGTGGGATTGTGAGTGGAGTGTGGACAGTGGTAGTGTTGATGAATGCAGATGTCTGACTTGGTACGAGTGGAAGAAAGTAGAATTGTAGGTGAGGTAAAGAAAGTGGAGAAGCAGAGTATTAGAAAGAATGGAGAAGAAGAAGTGCATGGTCTGTGTATGGGGTGTTTGAGTAGTGAAAGAGATGAGAGGGGTGGAGTGGGTAGGTGGGGAGTATGTGGATGCTGGGAAGGTAGGCTAGATTGGCTGGGTAGTTTAGGGGTGTGGTTTGGTTAGGTATAAATGTAATGAATGTGGGGGTGGGTGGGAATGGGGGTAGGGAAGGAGAGCGCAGTGAGGCCTATCACAGCTCTACTACAGTTGGTGAAGAAGGCCATAACATAGTACAGTGAAACTTAACACATGACTATACAATATAGTATATTCAACTGAACAGAAAAAGCACCACAGCAAATATAAAATTCCGTAAAAAACACCAAGGCAAAAAATATCCAAGTTAAGGAAGGAGGGTCACTACAGAAGACAGATGGCTCAGAATGGGGCCCCACTGTGCAAGAATATCAGACTTACATGATACAGCAGCACAGAATATCAGACACAGAATAATACACAACACCACAGGATATCATATCTGGCAAAGGAGAGGTCACTACAGTATACAGCAAAAGGCAAAGAACTGGGGCAGAACATAAGCCTCAAGATACAGGATTGGAACAATTGATACCCTAGAGAAGTACTATGGCACAGTATACCAAACTCTGGGAATAGCACCAGAGAACAGGACTCAAGTCACAGAAAAAAAGCACAGTTACCCAATTAAAAAGAGTGGCACAACAAAACACAAGGTCAAAAAGAGGGCATGCATAGTATGATTTATTTCCTTCCCCTGATAACTGGAAAGAGTGATCAAACAAAATTATACATTCATGTTGTGACAAACCAAAATGCTGCTAGCCCAGCTAGCTGGAGATTGTAAATAATTATATGTCACTTGAAAATATTAATAGGATTTATTTTTGTAAATAATCATAGCATTTGTGATTATTAATATGATCCATAGGCATGTCTTACAAATGTAAGAGAACTATATGTTATGTGTATATTGAACTACTGGTGGGGAGTGTGTGTTGAACTGTATGTTATGTACTGAGCTTCAAGAATGTAATCACAGTGTACCCTACTGGAAAAGGACAGAAATATATATAAATTATGTGCCTGTGCAAATGTATGTGTTAATGGTTTGAACATACAGAGTTAACTTGCAAAACCTCAAGAAAATAAGTGGAAATTGTTTTACGATTCTGTTATCTCTGTTTCAGCTCAGAGCAGACACAATGTCTAGAATTAGAGGGTTTCCTATTGTCTTGAAACAGAAATAATTACTAGTCTCAAATGTAAAACTGTTAATTGTTTTAAGACTTCCAGTTCTAAGCAAACTTCTGAGAGTTCTGTACTTCTCCCATAGTGAAGTTTCTGTTAGCCTGGGAATTGAAGGCAGATGACAAACGGTGATGTCATCCAGCTGACCCAACAGTAATGTTTTGATATTAATTTGGGAACTCTCTCAGAGACCGGGCATTTTGTATTTGTCTTTGGACCTAGAAGCATCCTCTCATCAGCACATGCCCTGCTAATAGTAAGTAATCAGGGTACAGCAATTTCTCTTAAATATACATACAAATATAGTAAAAAAAGAAGTTATGTACTCACCATAACGTTCCATCTGAGTAGTTAGACTTCATTCTTCTGCACATATGGGTATTCGGATCAGATTCGGATCCGAGCCGGCAAAACTTTTACAAGCATCAGCTCCGAGCTCTAAGCTCCTCCCCTACCTATAATATATCACTTCCTCCTGACTAACCCCAGATCGAGTTTGCTGTCACTAACTAGCAACGTAACCCACAATCCAAACAGGATAAGACCTGAATAGTGAGGGGGATGGAGGGAGGGAAGGTGCAGAAGAATGAAGTCTAACTACTCAGATGGAACGTTATGGTGAGTACATAACTTCTTTATCTGAAGTAGTTAACTTCATTCTTTCTGCACATATGGGACAGAGTCCCCAGCTACTAGTATTCCTGGGAGGCCCTTGTGGAAGGATATTTCTGAGCACCACAGAGCCAAAGGATGCTCTCCCTCTAGAAATCAAATCTAATTTATAATGAGAGATAAATGTATGCGTATTGCCCCATGTGGCTGCCACACAGATATCATCTAAAGGTACTTTTGACCAGAAAGCTGCAGAAGTGGCCATTGATCTAGTGGAATGAGCCTTCAGTAAGCCAGGAGGAGATAAGCCTTTGTACTTGTATACTTGTGCAATACAAAGAGTGATCCACCTTGCTAAGGACACTTTTGAAACTGCTTTGCCCAAACATGGTTTTGAAAATGAGACAAACAGTTGATCCGACTTTCGGTAGGGTTTAGTCCTATGAAGGTAAAAATGAAGCTGTCTATGGACGTCCAATAAATGGAGTCTATATTCGCCTTTATTTTGGAAATTTGGGAAGAAGACTGGCAAATTTATAGATTGGTTAATATTGGCTGCTGAGGACACCTTGGGAAGGAAGGAGGAGTTTGTACGCAGTGAAACCCTGTCCTTGTAAAAAACCAAATGGGGGGCACGGAGGATAAGGCCTGTAACTCTGAAACCCTTTTAGCTGAGGTGATGGCAACCAGGAATGCCGTCTTCCAAGATAAGAATTTCATAGGGACTGAACCGGCAGGTTCAAAAGGCGGAGCGGTCAATGCTTGAAGAACTAAAGTCTGATCCCAGGGAGGAACTGTCTCTAACTGGAGGTCGCAAGAGAAAGGTGCCCTTCATGTATGCTTTACACAATTTGGCAGAGGCCAGAGCAACCTTATTTTCGCCTACATGGACATTAGAGATGGCAGACAGTTGAACCTTGATAGTGGAAGAACTTGCGCCCAATTGAAAGAGACCAGCCAAAAAATCTAAAACTACTGGAATAGGGGCTGTAAAAGGGTTCTGATTGCATTGAGAGGCCCAAATGGAAAAACGTCTCCACTTGCTACTGTAGAGTTTCCTAGTGGAGGCTTTGAGAGATGCTACCAGAATATTCTTAACAGGGGATGAAATTCCAGGAGTTCTGATGATCATGGGAACTGGAGCAGCCACGCCGTCAGCTTGAGACTGCCCAGGTTGGGCAGGGGCAAGCCCGACGGATGAGCAAGTAGATCTGGGCATGGATCTACAGTCCATGGAGGAGCCAAAAGGTGAGACCATATGAAGGGAAACTACACTTGGTGAGGCCAGAAGGGAGCTATGAGAATGACTTTGCACTGCAACCAGCAAGCTTTCTGAAGAAACTTCGGTATCAGAGGTAACAGGGGATAAACATAAAGTAACCCGGGAGGCCAAGCATTGACTAGAGCGTCCCTTGGGACATCCCCTGGAGGGGGGATCAGAGCGAAGAAGTTGCTGCACTTCGTATTGGAAGGAGATGCGAAGAGGTCGCAGCAAGGTTGACCCCATATGAGGAAGATTCTCTTCGCCACCGATGGGTTTAGAGACCACTCGTAAGGCAGAAGGATTGCCCAGCTTAGACTGTCTGCTAAAATGTTGGAGCATCCCAGGATATGCATTGCTATCAGAAACCGGTTGGTGGATATGGCCCACTCCCAAACTCTCATGGCCTCGCGACAAAGGGGGTAGGATCGGGTCCCTCCCTGCTTGTTGATATAACAGACTACTAACATGTTGTCTGATTGAATGGCCACTGTCCCTGGAGGTAGGACAGGATGGAAGTCTTTCAACACTAAAAGCACTGCCCTCATCTCCAGGACATTGATGTGTAGCTTGGTCTCAAGTAGGGACCACATGCCTTGGACTGTTCTTCCCAGGAAGTGCCCCCCCCCACCAGAGCTGGGAGGCATCCGTGGTCACCATGGCTTGGGCCGGCGGGGCTAGAAAGCTGCACCCCGCAAGTATGTCCGATGACTGAAGCCACCACTGGAGTGACATTCTGCATGTCTGGTTGATTTGGAAAGTCATCGGGAGGTCTAGCCAGGACCACTGAACTGCTAGATTTCACTGAAGGGTTCCCATATGAAAACGTGCAAGAGGGAGAATGGAAATGGAGGCTGCCATCAAACCCAAAGCCCTGAGAACATCGCCTGCTGTGACTACAGAGTGCTCTGAGATAGCTGACACATGGAGTCTGAGATTTTTTATCCTTTCTGGGGTGAGAAAGATCTTTGACTGAATAGTATCCAACCATGCCCTGAGGAAGTCTATGACCTGAACTGGAGCCAGGTGGAACTTGTTGAGGTTGATCGTGATGCCTAACTTGTAAGCCAGACCGAGAAAGTAGTGTAGGGCCTGGCACAAGAGACGTTTGGTGGATGCAGCAAAGAGACAGTCGTCTAGGTAGGGGAATATCTAAATGCCCTGAAGTCTCAGGTGAGCCGCTACGACGGCCATTACCTTGGTGAACACCCTGGGGGCTGTGGTGAGACCAAAAGGTGGGGCTCTGAACTGAAAGTGACCGGCCCCTAGCTGGAAGTGCAGAAACCTCCTGGAGCTTCTGTGGACCTTGATATGAGATAGTAAGCATCCTGGAGGTCTAACGAGCACATCCAGTTGCATTATCTTAGAAACGGTAGAATGGACTGTAGAGTGACCATCCAGAATTTTTGTTTCTCTACCGCCAGGTTGAGGATAGACAGGTCCAGTATGGGCCTGAGGTCCTCTGTCTTCTTTGGCACTAAAGAGAACCTGGAGTAGATGCCTGATCCGGACTGGTCGGGGGGGGGACCAGTTCGATGGCTCGTTTCTGTAATGGTTTTGAAACCTGCAAAGCTGCAGCTTCCCTGTGATCGGGTGGAACATCTGGGAGGCGTGCTGGAGTTATGGGAGATAATATGAAAGGGATAGAATAGCCTCTGGATATGAAGATTAACACCCAGCAGTCTGTAGTAATGGACTCCCATGCCGCTGGATGTAAGGAGAATCTTTCCCCAACTGCCTCCAAAGTAAAGCAGTCGGGCAACCCCTCAGGGTTGCTGTGCAGGCCTGTCGGAAAAGGGTTCCCTAGACCCGAAGTTTCTGGGTCCCCCTCTGCCTCTGGGACGGCGTCGGTCTTGTCCCCCTCTGCCTCTGGGGGACGAATAGTCCCGAGTATCCCAGAAAGACTGTAATTTCCGGAACCACATCTTCTTTTGCCCCTTTTGGTTCCTGGAATAGGATCTCTGGGTGTTAGAGAAGTGGATTCCGACGGCAGACAAAGCCTTTCCATCCTTCTCACTCTGGGTGAGCGAGTCGCGTACTGTCTTCCCAAAGAGGGATGATCCATCGAAAGGGGCGTTAATTAAACACGCCTAAAAGGGGTCCACAAATTGACACAGTCTAATCCAGGCATGTCGCCTCAAGGCAATGCCTGTACCAGCAGCTCTAGTGGCTCCCTCCATAGCATGGGAGAGGAGACGCATAGATGTATTTGTCACCAATTTCAGTGTAGTCATCTTTGCAGTAAAGGACTGCTTGTCCTGCTGTGACAGTGACTCCAGGGGTGACTCCGTTAGTTCTGTTATAAGATCACGCTGCAGTCGGGTAACATGTGCCAAGTAATTCAGCGCACGGATAAAAAAAAGTCACTGACTAGTACATACGCTTCCCGAAATGATTCATCAACCTGGACTCCTTTGTCTGGTGGATGGACAGAGGAACTCTCCTGTGCCAGTTCCTTCTTTGTGGCAGCTGCAACCACCAAAGTGCCCACAGGGGCTCCTTTGGACCACGCCTGCCTATCTGATGGCGGGGAAAGAATTTTGTCCAGTCTTTTGGGTATAGGCTCCACGGTGTCAGGATCCTTCCATGCCCTAGTGGTGATGAGGTCCACCAAAGGGTCGGCTTGTGGGGAAACCCAGGAAGTAGATGGGCCCACGCCAAAGGCCTCCAGAAACACGGACTCATCCGTAGAAGGTTCGGGGGCTGACCAACCTCCTCTTTGGTGGAGGATCGCCATAATGTCTCCGAAGGAGACGTCCTCGGGAGGTGATCTGGGGGAACCCTCCCCTTCATCTAAGTCCGAATCAGTGGTAATGGACTCAGGGGAGTCCAATTGCCTCCTTTTACACTTGCGTTTACGAGGTTCCGATCCAGTGGGACTTTCTGAAGTGGACTCGTAAGCCTCCAGGGGTTCCCTGAGGGGAACAACCTGGGGTTGCTTTGGCACGGGCCATCCCTGAGACAGGGTGAGGGGAGCAGAATCTGAAAACAGGGAGGTCTGGGTAGGATCCGAGTAAGTGAGCTGTGGTCTCAACCCCTGGGAAAGAACTCCTTCCACTGTTCCAAATGCCGATGGAGAGCCTGCATCCGTAACCCATAAGGATGAGGCCCTCCCCGGGTCTGAAGCAGGGATCGGAGCCAAAGGCAGGGTAGTCTGGGCACCAAGGATGGGATCCGAAAGAGAATGACCTCGACCCACGGGTCAGACTCTCTGACCACGGCCTCGAGAGTCTCCTGGATCTGAAATCGGATCCGAGGAACTCAAGGTGATGGCAGGCGTCGAGGAAATGAGAACCATCAGCACCGAACCAACAACTCCAAAGGGCCTCGGATCCAAGAACCCCGAAGCATCGGGACGGATCAAGGAAGGAGAGATTGGGTGAAATAGAGTTGTAGAAGGACCCTCTCCGATGGAAGAGGGACCTGGTAAGACCCCCATCTGAATCTGATTCTGGATGAACCTCATCAGCCTGTCCATGTCAAGGTCAGAGACACTCAGAGTCTACCTTGAAGAAGAAGTGACGGAAGCGGGTCTTGGCTGGATCTGAGGGAAGTGCCTCAGCTCCGAGGGCTCTATTGGCTCTGGCGAGAAACGGGAAGAGCAGAGCCGAGGAGAACGGGACCTGGGGACTTTAGAAGAGGGGCTGGAGAAAGACTCCCTGTCGAGGGATCTTTTTCTGGGCCTGTCTCTCTCTTTGTGGCGCTTCTCCCTCTCCCTCTTGTTCCTACCTTTCTGGGATGAATCTGAGGCAGCTGGAGGTTGAATCCCTGCCTGCAAGAAGTCACTGGCTGGAGCGGAGACCAAGGCAGACTCTAGGGCAGAAGCTGGCAGCAGACCCTTGGCCACAAGCTTAGCCCAAAAGTCTTTCAAGGCCCTGGGGTTAAAACCTGCACAAATGTCACAGGAGGCTGACAAATGGGAGACCCCTAAACAAAGAACACACAGAGTGTGGCCATCAGCTGGTGAGAGCTTGTGACCACACTCTGTGCATTTTTAAAAAGAACTTTAGGCTGTTCAGCCATAAGGGCGGAGCAGTAACTAAACCCTAAGTCCTGCACACACACACAAGGGATGGGGCCTAGGTGGGAACTAAAACTACCAACAAGCTACACAGAAAAAAACTTTTTTTTTTTTTTTTTTTAAACACGATGGCCACGCATGGAGGTGGGAGGAAAAGGGGAACAGGCACACACACACCAACTGTACTGGAAAGAGAAAACAAGAGAAACCTTACCACCTTCGCTTAGAGCTCAGAGACCATGATGCTAACTCTTAGAGCGGCAAACGAGATCTGGAGTTAGCCAGGAGGGAGTGATGTATTATAGGTAGGGGAGGAGCTTGGAGCTGATGCTTGTAAAAGTTTTGCCGGCTCGGATCTGAATACCCATATGTGCAGAAAGAATGAAGTTAATTACTTCAGATGATTAGTTTAGATGTTTCCTGTATTTATTTGAGACGGTCCTGCAATGTTTTAAAATATTTCCTACGATTCTGAACTCTGTAGTCACTGTGTTAAGTTATTGAGTGTTGTCTTGTTCTTTTATTATTTATTATTAAATATATTTAAACTTTTTAATTGTGGCTGGTTTCTTTAGAGATATTTAAGCTCTTAGAGTACTTGCATATGTATTTGATGACACTGCAGAGGTTTACTCCTAAATAGCCTTGAAAGTCTTGGTCACACTTACATTTGGATAACAGTAACATTACACAGTAAGATTAGGCACCCTTTGGTAAGGGCCTTAATGGTAGCTGATAAGTAAAGGTGGCTGGTGGCAGCTGGTACTACCTTATTGTCTGGGCAGAAGGGGGCATAGCTAGTAAACCTGTGCCAGCCTTTCCCAGGTGTGTGTGTGTTTGTATATCAATCAAATCTCAAAGAGAGTGTGTGTGTGTGTGTGTGTGTGTGTGTGTGTGTGTGTGTGTGTGTGTGTGTGTGTGTGTGTGTGTGTGTGTGTGTCTGTGAGAGAGAGAGAGTTACTTGGGCAGGTACACGAAGCACTGGATGGACAGAGAGGGTGCTGGAGGTCTTAGCTTGCCCACTCGGCTGAGATCTTAACCTGTAGTTGTGCCAGTGGGGAGTCTTATTGGGGATCTGGAGAGAGAGGTTGAAACTAGCCCCAGACTGACCGTGATCTCTGTGTGCTCTTAAGGGAAATTGTACTTTACTGTGTGTATACTTGTCATCCTCCCAGTGTGTACATCCCTCACTGGTGCTAGTGGTGAGAATTGAGGGTCCTTGAATACTGGGCCAGTGCATGGCTGTCACATATGTATATGATCTAGATCAATTCATTAATGCAACATACACTGAAACACACCAAATTAAAGTGTTTCATTGAATCCATCAAAAAGAGCATTTTTATGGGGGTTTAAAAGTGGATAAATGAAGAAATTCTCTTACCCCACTGTCTGCCAAGCTCAAGAAATTTGTAAACCAAATAAAGAATAAATGTGAAAAGTAAATGGAACAGATCCATTACAACACCGTGTACTTAGCAGAACTTTAGCAGAAATCAAAGAAATAAATTTCACTTTGCAACATTACATTGAAGATTTATCTAAAGCAGGGATGCTGTAATGAATAAAGAAGTTATGTACTCACCATAATGTTTCGTCTGAGTAGTTCTATTTAATTTGTCTTCAACTTGTGGGTCCTCAGATCCATATCAGATCCAACATGGCCGCATTTTTTAGCTACAGCTCCGAGCTCCATGCTCCTCCCTTTACTCATAATGCCCCCCCCCCAAGTCTCCCTTCAGATCGAGTTTGCTGTCTAACAGATATCAGATACCCGACCCAATGACACCTTATCCTCAAACATTAACATTACAAAAGAACTTTAGCCTTGACAGAACCAAAGATTCCAACAATAACTGTCCGGTACAAGGGACATGTCATATCCCAAAGGATAAGGTTAAGGCAAAGGAGGGGGGAATGGTTGAAGATGAATGAAGTAGAACTTCTCAGATGGAGTGTTATGGCGAGTACATAACTTCTTTATCTGAAGTGGTTTACTTCATTTGTTCTTTAACCTGTGGGACAGAGTCTCCAGCTAGCTAACTCTTGGGAGGCCCTCATGGAAGGATATTCCAGAGCACCGCACAGCCACAGGATGCTCTACTCCTAAAGATCAAATCCAGTTTATAATGAGAAATAAAGGTGTGAGATGAGGCCCAAGTAGCAGGTAAACAAATATCATCCAAAAATATCATCCAAAGAGACCCTAAACCAAAAGGCCGCTGACGTAGCTATAGATCAGGTCGAATAAGACTTCACTTTTCCTGGAAGAGACAAACCTCTATCTGAGTAAACCCGGCCAATGCATTGTGAAATCCAGTGAGCAATAGTCACTTTTGAGACAGGTTTACCAAAGAAGGGCTTGGCATAGGACACAAAAAGCTGATCAGACTTGCGGAAAGGTTTAGTCCTGTACAGATAAAACCTCAACTGCCTATGATCGTCCCAGTAAATGTAATTTGTATTCCTCTTTGTTCTGGTAGTTCAGTAAAAAATACTGGTAAATTAATAATCTGATTAATATTGACTCCCAAAGCTACCTTGGAAAGGAAGGATGGGTTAGGTTAGTGCATTGCAACACTCTTTATGAAAAATCATGTAAGAGACTTTGACAGAAAGAGCTTGAAGCTCCGAAACCCTTCTAGCAGATGTGATGGCAACCAAGAATGCGGTTTTCCAGGTCAGAAATTGTAGATCCACAGATGCCGCAGGCTCAAAAGGGAGGAGAAACCAATACCTGCAACAATAAAGTGAGGTCCCACGGAGGAATTGGTTCCTTAACCAGGGTTCTGAGAAGAAAAGCACCTTTGGGAAAAGATTTACAAAGTTTAAAGAAAGCCAGAGAAGACATGTTTACCCCAACATGAAAATTAGAGATGGCAGCTAGTTGGACTTTCACCATTTAGGAACTAGAGCCCTGATGAAAAATGCTAGCTAGAAAATTTAATACCGGTGAAAGTAGTGCAGTGAAAGGATCCAAAGACCTCTGAATGGCCCATATAGAAAAATGTTTCCATTTACTACGATAAACATTTCTGGTGGATGATTTATGAGCCGCCACCAGAATGGACTCGACAGGAGATGACAGATCGGGAGATCTAAGAATCATGAGAACCAGAGAAGCCAAGCAGTGAGCTTCAGACTGTCCAGATCTGGATGAGGGATTCCTGAGAGATGTGACAGCAGATCCGGGACTGGATCCAAGGTCCATGGTGGAACAACTGGATGAGACTTGAGTAAGGCAAACCAAACCTGTCGAGACCAGAATGGGGAGAGGAGGATCACAGTGCTCCCCAGCCTTTGGGCTTTCCTTAGAAATTTAGACATGAGGGGAAGAGGAGAATATCTATAAAGAAGCCCGGGAGGGTAAGCATGAGTCAGAGCATCTCTGGGGGCTTTCCCTGACGGGGGGTTCAGAGCAAAAGACTCACTGCATTTCATATTGGAAGGAGAGAAGGAGATGCAAAGAGATTGCAGCAAGGACGACCCCACTCTAGGAAGATCTGTTCCGCTACTGAAGGCTTCAGACACCACTTGTAAGGCATCAGGATATATCTGCTGAGCCTGTCCGCTAGAATATTAGACCGTCCCGGGATGTACGTTGCCACCAGAAAATGGCCAGTGGAGATTGCCCATTCCCACACTCTCATGGCCTCTCAACATAATGAATAAGATCTGGTTCTCCCCTTGTTTGTTGATATACCAGACCACCACTGACATATTGTCTGTCTGAATTGCAATCATTCCCAGAGGAAGATGAGGATGGAGGGCCTGCAATGCAAGAACTGCTCTCTTCTGTAGAACACTGATGTGCAGATAGGTCTCAGAAGGGAACTACATGCCTTGGACTGTCCTTCCTGAGTAGTGCCCACCTCCACCCTAGTAGGAAGTCATCTGTGGTCACCATGGTTTGGGGTAAAGGAGATTCATAGGTAAGTACTAGGCCATCTGCCCATGGGCATTTATAAGCCTAGCCACAGAGTGATGGCTTTCGCTTCCACATTAGATTAGTAACCTGGGCCTCTGTCAACAGGGCTCCTGAAGTGATCCCAGGGTAAAACTTACGATTACCCATCCACTCATCAAGATTTCTCTTGAAGAGGGTCAGAGAGGAGCTCTGTCGAATATGGATTGGGATTCTATTCCAGTGAGGGGAGTCACTGGGACAGGAATCTATCCCTTCAGCATATCCTGTTTATTGTTGTACATAGGTTCAAGTTGCTAGAATGAGTGGTTCTGAGGGATCTCGTTTTTTTGAGGTGAAGCATGTCCATTAGTTCAGAGTTTGACATGGCCCTATAGGTCAGGCATAGGTCACCTCTGAGCAGACGGTAAGCGACTGAGAAGAGCTGGAGCTTTTTTAGTCGTGCTTCATAGGGTAATTGTTTAAGGCCCTTAATCCTCTTAGTGAGGTACTTCTGTGGTCTTTCTAGTTGTTGCAGATGTCTAGTGAGGTACATCCCAAATAGGGCATTGTACTCCATTATGGGCCTAATGAGTGAGGAGTAAAGGGGCACAATCACTTCCTTGGATCTGGATGAGAAAGCCTCTGTGATCAGGTGTGCCACATAGAAGGATTTCCTGACCGTTTTGGCTATGCGGTTATCAAAGGAGAGCATGCTATCTACTTGGGTACCCAGGTCCCTAATTACTTCTTCTGTACATAGTGGATTCCCATCTATGTGGTAGTTTGTAGGTACTTTGTTTTTCCCAAATGGGATTGCTATGCATTTTTTGGCATTTAGCTTGAGGCCGTGACTTTGACATCAGGTGTTCGTCTCTGTGAGACCCTTTTGCAGGATGTCTGTGTCAGCTGGAGAGTCAATTATTGCACCCAATTTACAGTCATCTGTGAACTTGGTTAGCCACAGTCCCTCCGCCTTTGCCTGTACTTCGGAGAAATATATACCGAACAGGAGAGGTCTCAGGACTGAGCCCTGTGGGACTCCGCTTGTGACTGGTTTAGAGTCAGACATGGCGCCTGTCACTCTTACCGTGTGGGTTCTGTCTGAGAGCCAATTGGCAACCCATCTCGTGACATGGGGGTTGATATTTAAGCTGGTGAGTTTGTCTATGATTCCAGAGTGTGGGATGGTGTTGAACGCCTTAGCGAGGTCCAGATATGCTGTGTGGACCACCTTCCCTTCATCTATGGCCTTGGTGACTGTTTTGAAGAAGTCGACCAAGTTCAGGAGGCAAGATCTGCCTTTAACAAAGCCGAACTGGGTGGGATCCAGTGACTGGAGGTTCCCAATGTCCCTGTTAATGAGCTCCATGATAATGCGTTCCATGGCTTTGCAGACCAAGCTAATCAAGCTTATAGGGCGATAGCTCCCAGGGTCAGTTGTGGCACCACCTTTGTGGAGTGGTATGACTGTTGCTGTACGCCATTCTTTGGGTACATAGCCTGTACAGAGGCTGAGTTTGACTAGCGATTTGAGATGGAGGGGTTAGTTCATTTTGAAGCTCATGTAAAACACAACCTGGGATAGCATCTGGTCCCATTGATGCTGTGTTTTTGGCCTTTGCAAGGGCTGTCTTTACTTGTGTGTCTGAGATATCTGAAGTGTCACATTCTTCTGGGATGGGTGCTAGCCCCTTTGGTGGAGAGGGGAGGGTGAAGTTTGCACTGAACTTGTCAGCCAGAATGTTGGCAATGTCAGTTGGTTCAGTGTATTTATGGCCATTATGCACTAGCTCGGAGCATATCTGAGAGTTTGCCCCTAGACTCTTGACATAGTTAAAGAAGGCCTTGTGGTTATCCTTAGAGTCATTGGCTATTTTTCTTTCAAAGTTGACCTTGGATAATTTAATGAGGGAGCGCAGTTTTTTACTGATGTTAATCAGAGATGCCTTCTTATTTTGGGATTTTGTTCTATCTTGCAGGAGTTTCCTCCTTCTGTTGTAAAGTTTATTTATGTCTGGGGTCCACCAAACTGGCTTCCTCTTTTTTGAGGAGTTGGTCTTGGTTTTACTTGAGATGGCTCGGTCCATGCATTCTTGAAGGTCTTCATAGAATGCACTTGTAAAGGATTCTGCCGATGGGTCATCATTTTCCATTTGATTGGGAGCTTTGAAACTTCCCACCTCAGTCTTGAGGAGTGTGAAGTTGGCTTTAGAGAAGTTTTTTACCTTGATTTCCTTGACTGGGGGGGGGGTCGGGATGTGGATGTCCAGTGTGATTAGTTTGTGATCTGATCTTACCAATGACGAGTTTATCTCAGGTGTGGAACATAAGTTCCCCAGGTTGGTGATGACCAGGTCCAGTATGTTGTCACCTCTTGTGGGAGTGGTGACCAGCTCTTCAAGGGCGTTTGAGTTTATAAACTCAAGGAAGCATTGTGCTAGGGCGTTTGAGCTTGAGTAGTTTTCCCAGTCAATGTGTGGATAGTTGAAGTCACACAGTAGCATGGTGTTGGGTAGAATCTTCATACTTTCTAATATTCTCAGGAATGCTGCGTGAGGGTCCTGAGACAAGGTGGGAGATCTGTAGCAAACTATAAATTGAACAGTCAATTTACCCGCTGTCAATTGCACTTGGATGGTCTCAGATTCCACGTGCTGTGCTACTAACCTGGAGGTGTGGGTGTTCTTGATGAATATGGACACGCACTCTCCTTTTGTGTTCCGGTCCTGATTTTGGGACCTAAAGGTATGGTAGGAGTTATAGCCTGGTAGTGCTGGGGTGCTCTCTGGAGCCTTGAACCAGGTTTCTGTCACTGCACATACATCGATTTCTTCCATACTAAGGACAGCCTTGAGTGCATGCATTAAATATGTACCTTCAATCTGTAAAGCTCTTTCCAGTGGTGAGAATCAAACCTTGCACCTTCTGCTTGAAAGGCATACACCATGACCACTGTACCACTTGGCTTTTCATGAAAAGGACATCCCTTGAAGAGATCCGGGGACTGAATCCAACACCAAAGGGAGTCCCTGCATGCTTTTGAAATTCTCAATGGAAAATACAAAGGAAGGTCTGTGACCACTGAACTGGCAGTGTCCACTGCAGTACCCTCATATGATGGTGCACCATAGGAAGATGATTTATCGTGGCCGCCATAGAACCTAGAGCCCTTAACACTGCTTCAGCTGTTGGTAAATGGGTCTGAAGAATGTGTAAGATGTGTAACCTCAAGCATATCTTGTCTGACGTGAGGAACACCTTCATTTGTATTGTGTCCAGTCGTGCCCTAATGAAATCTAAAATCTGAGCCAGGTGAAGAGCAGACTTGTTCATATTGATCGTAATGCCTAACTTGTTGGCTAGCTGAAGGAAGGAGTCCCTGGCCTTACATAGATGCTGTGAGGGAGAAGTAAAGAGCCAATCGTCCAGGTACAGAAAGACCTGAATGCCCTGAAGCTTCAGGTGAGCCGCTACTACTGCCATTACCTTGGTAAACACCCGGGAGGTTGTGGTGAGACCAAAGGGAAGGGCTCAAAATTGGTAATTAATAGCTCCCAGCCGGAAGCGAAGGAACCTCCAGGAGCACCTGTCCATCTTGATGTGATAGTAAGTGCCGTGGAGGTTGATCGAGAACATCCAGTCTCGGGCTTGCAGATAAGGCAGGATAAACTGAATCGTGACCATCCGGAATTTTGTCTTGGTTACTGACAGGTAGAATTTTGACAGATCCAATACTGGTCTGAGGTCTCCCATCTTTTTTGGCACTAAAAAGAACCTGGAATAAATCCCAGATCTGGACTGGTTGGATGACTTGTTTTCTTAGCAGTGAGTCTACCTGCACTGCTACTTCCTCCCGCTGTGTGGGTGGGACATCCGGGAGGGCTTTGTTGGATGGTGGAAGATCCTTGAAAGGGACAAAATAACCTCTGGATACGACTTGCAGCACCCACTGATCTGTAGTGATGAACTCCCACACTAGTGGGTGAAGCGACAAGTGACCCCTGAGTGCCTCCAGAGATGGACACCCGGGCAACACCTCAGGGCTGCTGTCCAAGTTTATCCGAGAAAGGTTCTTGGGACCCAAAATTCCTAGGACCCCCTCTGCCTCTACGGCGGCGTCTATCATATCCCCCTCTGCCTCTATGGGAATGAGAGTTCTAAGCATCCTGGGAAAATGCCCAAGACTTGTGGAACCACATCTTCTGGCCTCGCTGGTTCCTGGAAAAAGGACCTTTGAGGTGGTGAGAAGCAGATCCCGATAACAGACTGTGTCTTCCCGCCCTTCTTGCTCTGGACCAAAGTCTCTCTGACCGTCTTTCCAAAAAGGGAAGAACCATCATAAGGGGCACTAGTAAAAGATGCCTTGAAGGGGTCTGAGAACTGACATAAGCGGAGCAAGGCATGGCGCCAGATAGCAATGCCTGACCCCACCACACATGCGCCTCCCTCCGTGGCATGGGAGAGCAAAAGCATAGACTGGCTACAGATTTTAGGGTGGCCATTCATGCATCGAACATCTTCCTGTCCTTTGCCGACATGGACCCTGGGGTCGACTCTGTGACTTCCTTGACCATATATCTCTGGAGTCAAATAACATGCACCATGTAGTTTAGCGTCCTCACACAAAAGGTTGCTGAAGCATAAACTTAGTTCCCAAAACAATCCAACGTTCTCGACTCTTGGACAGGCAGATGGATTGTGGAACTCTCCTGGGTAAGTTCCTTCCTAGTGGCCACCACCACCAGCATAGAATCTACAGGGGACCCCTTGTGCCAGTGTAATTTGTCTGCAGGAGGGCTTAAAACCTTGTCCGGGTGCTTGGGTATTGGCTCTACCATGTCCGGCTCCTTCCACCCCCTAGATGTTATCAAATCCACAAGTGGATCATCTGGATGGACACCCAAGAGGTAGAGGGGCCCAAGCCGAAAGCCTCCAGAAACGCGGACTTATCAGAGGTTGGTTTTGGGGCGGACCACCCCCCTCTTTGGTGTAGGATCTTCATGATGTCTCCAAAGGAGACATCCTCTGGGGGTGATCTTGGGGAACCTTCCCCTTCATCCAGATCAGTGTCTTCAGTGAGGGACTTTGGAGGAGAGCCCATGTGCCTCCTTTTACATGTATGCTTGTGGGGGGGCTCCTCAGGGGGACTATCTGGGGAGGTCTCGCAAGCGGGTTGTTCCAAGGTCGGAACGTCTTGGGGCACTACGGCTATGGGCTGTCCCTGAGAGGGCAAGATAGTTGGACCTGCACTCAAGGCCAGGGGAGTCTGGATGGACTCCAAAGACGATATGGTCAGAGGCCTCGACCCTGTGAGAACCCTCTCCACCACATCGAATGCCAAGGGGAAACAGACCTCCTGGGCTGAAGTAGCGGAAGCTGCTCCCCCCTGATCCAACCAGGGAGTTGGAGCCAAGCCTCTAGGAGCAGAGGGGAATGCTTCTCTCAGACAAGCTCGGAGCAGAGAGCACTCCCTCAGATCCGACCCAGAGGCTACAACTCAGAGAGCTCCGATCCGTTCTAGTTGGATCCGACACAATCAAGGCACTGGTCAGCATTGAGGAACAGAGTACCATCGGCGCCGACCCCTCGACTCTGACCGTCCTCGGATCCAACAACTCCAAAACCGCAGGTTGGATCAGAGAAGGCATGATCAGTCTAAATAATGGCTGGAAGGCACCCGCTCCTATGGGAGAAGACCCTGGCAAGATCCCTATCTGGATTTGAGTGTAGATAAACCTCTGCATCATCTTGTCCATCTCTGCTTCAAATAGGCTCAGTGTGGAGCAGTAGGATGCCACCAAAGTGGGCCGGGAAAGCTGGTGGGGAGAGGGCCTAGGGGGTGACCGGCTAACCTGTACTTCGGGCTCAGGGGAGAACCTAGGGGGTGTCACTGGCCTGGAAACAGGCTTAACCTTCGGCAGGGGGCTAGCCTCTGAGGGCCAGCCTCTGACAAGCGGTCAGGAGAGCACTTGCGAGACCGGTCCTTCTTGGCTTTATCCCCTTCCCTGAGCCTCTTAGCTGGAAGATGAATCCCAGAGGCCATGGAAGGGGAAGAGGAAGCAGCAGCCGCTGCTTTCTTAGCAGAGGAAGGTGAGACCTCAGTCCCAGCAGAGGAGGGCAACAGGCCTTTAACGATCAGTTTGTCCCGCCTGTCCTTAAGTGCTCTGGGATTCAACCCAGTGCAAATAGGACAGGGGGACTGGAGGTGAGCCACTCCCAGACAAACCATGCAAAGAGAGTGTGCCATCCGCTGGAGAAAGCTTATGGCCACATTCTGTGCACCTTTTGAAACCTGGCTTTGGGAGTCTGCCATGCCTCAGCCGGCCCAAAAAGACACACACATACACACACTGGAAAGAGAAGAGGGGAGGAAAGAAAGTAAACCCTACAAGGAATTCGCTACAGAGAACCCCAAGAAAGTATAGACAGATTAGAAGTATAAGAGATAGAAAAAGCCAAAAAAAGGTAAATAATTACTGTTCAAAACCACCACTAACTCAATGGAGCTCAGACCACACTGCTTCCTCTCAGGTGGCAAATGAGATTTGAAGGGAGACAGGGGGCATTATGGGTAAGGGGAGGAGCATGGAGCTCAGAGCTGTAGCTGGAAAATGTGGCCGTGTCAGATCTGATATGGATCTGAGGACCCACAGGTTGAAGAACAAATGAAGTAAACTACTTCAGATCCCTGTATTATATAAATATACACACACACATGCACACACAAAATATATAAACATAAAGCAGATGCACAGCACAAATATTCAATCTTCAAATGCCACAAAACACCAGTCCCAAATCAAACAACGAAGTGTACCATATACAGACCATAGTTTCACCCAATGTATTTTTCATTGCTATTATACCTCAGTGAAGCTACTTAAATTTTCTAGATCAGTCCTGACTGACATTACTGGTTTCTTCTCCCAAATACACGAGCATATTAACAGTAATCAGAAGCCAAAAAAAACTTTATAAACCAATAAAGATAATAAATGAATCTTTACAATATAGGAAACAAACTTGGTTGTCAATATGGTTTGTTCTTGCTTCTTACAGTAAAGTTCCATATGAACCGAATGATCATAATAATAATAAAAAAATCTAAATAGTCCAGTGGCTTACCTACAATAACCATGAATTATGAATGAAAGCTTCAACATTTATGCATTTTCACACAGAATGGAGAAGTATGTAACTAAACACCCCATTCTATAGACAAAATGGTTCAGAGCAGAGAAATGGAAAGGGAGGTATGCTGCATATACTGTAATGCTTTTAAGTTTTTGGGATTATGATTATCTTTTCTGTACTCACATATGTTGGGAGGATGAAGCAATAATGAAGGTCAGTCAGGTGACTGATTTAATAGCTTTAAAAATCTTCCAAATTGTTGAGATGTGACAGCACTGAAAAAGTATGATTTAGTTCTAGAATTTGATCTGATGTTGTCCTTTTCATTCTTCCTCAATGCATGGGTTCAGACCTGATCCTTGGATCCAATTTAGTAGCATATTCCAGACTTTGGATCCAACTCTTGAGCTTCCCCCCTCTACCGATAACGCCCTATTCCATCCCCATTGTCCCAGATCTTTGTCTGCCGCCATTGTGGACAGACACAGGTTCCACTCTCAAGTTTATCAGAAATTTTTTTGAGTTACTTAATTTTTGGGTTTAACAAACTAAAAGTAAGAATAAACTTAATCTATCTTCCTCCTTAGTTTCTTACTGAATATTAGGATTTTCCCATCATTTTTCATACTATTGTCATAGTAATGCTTTGTCACCATTGTTGGTATTTTCGCTTACCCTTTACACTAAAGGTATTTCCTTAGCTTACCATTGCTGGTAATTAAACTCTTCTTAACTGCCCTTAAAATATGTTCTTGTAGTTTTTTTCTTGCGGTTTCTCTCTCTGGATACGGACACGTCTGCTAAACCAACAGGTTTTAAGAAGCGCACCTCTTGTGGGCATAAAATCCCAAATTCAGATGCCCACAAGGAGTGTTTGCACCTTTAACCCAACAGCCATGGCAGACAGATGCAATAAGCTTACTCTAAGGGTAGTGCTCCATACTAAATCTTCTCCAGGGGCTCAAACCCTCTTCAAAACTAGTAGGTCTTCAGCACAGGAAATGCTCCCCTCCAAAGTCCCCCAGGTCTTCTTTGGAGCATCCTTTAAAAACTAGAAAAACTTCAGATCCGACACTACTGGATCCAAAGACTCTACAATCAGATGTGAAGCCATCAGATCCTTAGGATTTGGCTCCTTCTGTTATTACCGTAAGTCCTACAGTACAGCCAGGTACTTCGTATAGAGGGCTATTCCAGAATTTACTATCAAGCCAATTTTGCCCACCCTGCCCTCTCACTTGCCTCAGACTCAAAAGTATTCATGGTCCCCATCCACTACTTCCTCTAGGTCCTCCAAAAGCTTGTCAGAAGTGGATGATGATAGGATGATGCAAAAATTTCTCAGACCTCAGATCCAAATGGGGGTTTTGCCAACTCCATCCCCTATCAGATCTGTGAGTATGCCTACCACATCAAGAACTATCTTATCCCTTCTCAGATCCATCCAGTGGTTTCGGAGTCCCAGGATCCGAAATTCCTGAGAGGTCCAGTGTCTGATCAGAGGAAGGCTTCTTCCTCCACTCTGACTATATCCTTGACTAGTTCTGCTACTACCCTCAGATCAGAACAGATCTCAGAGCCAAAGCATCTGCATTGGAACCAAGAGGGTAGGTTCAGCTCAGATGTTGTCAGATCCATCCCTTCCCCTAAGAGCTTTGACTCCGGTCAGTTCAGATCTGGTTCCACCCTGGGGCATAGATCCAAGGGAAATCTAGACCTACATTTGTCAGGGGTTTTAGCTTGGAGAAGATGGGTCAAAGCTTCCCCAGGTCCATCGACTTAAGATAGAGAAAAGGGCTTTTTCATCACCAAAGAGGAGCATCCTTTCATGTTTCGGATCCTACCCTTTTCCTCTCATCAGTTCCAAGCTCCGAGTCAAATCAGACCTATCTCATAGGGACAACCACTTCCAATAATTCAACTAGTTCCAGTGGAGGAACTTCCCTTCTCTTCAGACACCTCATCTGAGCACTCCACAGAGGAGGTGCACTGGAAAAGAATTTGCAAAAGGAGACACACTGATTCCCCCAAGGAGTCTCTCATGGAGGATACAGATTTTGATGAAGGAGAGGGATTCCCCAGATCACCACTGGATGACATCTCCTTTGGAGATATTGTAGAAATCCTGAAACTGAAAGGGGACTGGTCTTCCCAAAATCCCTCACCAGAAGAATCAGTATTTTTGCAGGCTTTTAGTTCTGGCCCATCTAAGTCTTGGATGAACTTATTTGTCTCTCACCGGGCTTGGAAGGAACAGGATACCATCAAACCAATTTCCAAAAGATCCGACAAATTTTTAGCCCTGCCAACAGATACACCTTGGATCCAAGTCCCAGTTTTGCTATGCTGGTGGCAGCAGCCACCAATAAAGGGCTAGCAGAACAGAGCTCTTCTGTACCTGCACCTGCACCAAACATGGAGTCTAGAACATTGGACAGATTTGAAGAGAGAGTCTTTGCCTCGACAACTTTTACCCTGAGGTCACTAAATTACCCGGTACATTTTACTAGGCTTCAGAGAGATTTGACTAAACAGCTTTCAAATAGAGTCCATGTCTGCTGAGGACTTAAAGAACTTCCTCACAACTGGCCACTCTCTTATTCATATCAAACGTTTTCAATGAAGTTGATCTGTCAACACAACTGAGGGTACCTCACAAGCTGCCAGTTCAGGCATTGCCATAAGGAGACATACCTGGATGCAGTTATGAGACTCCCTGGAGCCTTTTAAGGCATCCTTTATCAACCCCCTAACTCAATGGCACTTCCTTGTTTGGGTCATCAGGAAAAGATGCAGTTCTCTGCAATGAACAAGATGGAAAGAAGGACTCTGTCTGCCAAGGGAATCAAGTTTTCTATGCTTCAGCAAACCTTTTCCTGGAATCAGAGAGGCAGTAAGATATGGTTCCAAAAATCTCAGGGACACTTCCAAGACTCGTTCAGAGATAAAATTTCCTCCTCTGCCTCTGGAGACATTAATGGTAGACATTGCCAAAGAGGCAGAGGAGGTCCACAAAACCAAGGCTTCGGAGATTCTTTTCCAGGCAGGCCCCTTTCAGTGCTAAAGTGATGCCCAACTGTATATCTGGAGGCAGTCAGTGGTCGATTGTCCTTGCATCCAAACAAGATTCATGGGTGGTAAGAATATCTAGGAGTCATTATATTCCATTTTTCCTTCTTCCATCCCACAAAAGGAAGAAATGTCCTAGCACTCCACCCAGTCAAAGTTAGGTGGCAGCAGAGCAAGAAATCCAAAAGCTGCTAGGCAAGAGTCATCCAGAAGTTCCTGCCAGACCAAATAGGATGTGGGACTTATACAGGCTTCTTTTTAGTGCCAAAGAAAACAGTAAATCTCAGATTCATTTTGAATCTGACCAATATGAATCAGTATGTGAAGAAAGCAAAATCCCGAATGACCACAGTGCAATCCAGCCTATCGTTTCTTCACAAGGATGACTGGATGTGCTCAATAGATCTTCAGGATGCATACAATCATACCAAAATAGACAGGCAATCCAGAAGGCATTTACACTTTCCGCTGGGAGACTGTCATTACCAATTCAAAGCCCTGCCCATTGGACTCACCACAGCCCCCAAGGTGTTTACCAAATGCATGGCAGTAGTGGCAGCTCATTTCAGACTGAAAGGATTCCAAGCGTTTCCATATCTAGATGACTGGCTCCTCACTGCTCTCTCCACGCATCTCTTTCTGTATGTCAGGGACTATTTGCACCAGATTTGCAAATCATTGGGTATAACAATAAATCATGCCAAGTCAAACCTAACACCAGTCCATAGCCTGGAATTCATCATTTAGACACAAGTAGCACCTCTACCTACTCATCGTATTACCACTATCAGAAGCCAAGTTCATCTTCTCCTTGCCCATCTATCTCCTTTGGAAAGGTCAGTACTAACATCACTAGATTCAATGGCAGCAGCCATAGTACTACCTCCTTTGGCACATTTCTTTATGTGGGTTCTCCAATGGACTCTAGGTGTACAATGGTTCATTCTGTATCAGTCACTATCCTTTCCAGTGAAGCTCACCCCAGTCTGCAAACACATCCACTGGTGGATACAATTAGATGATCATCTAGGCAGACCTTTTGTTCTACCAACCCCCAATAGCCACAGTGCCCACAAATGCTTCTAAATGGGGGGGGCATTTCGTGGAAGAACGGTCCAAGGCATGTGGTCCCCCCAAGAGACCAAGTTGCATATCAATATCCTACAGATGAGAACAGTCCTATTAGCACTGCAGGCATTCAAGACGCTTTCCCCTTGGGGACTACTGCAATTCAGACAGACACGTCTGGTATATCAACAATGAAGGAGGAACCATCTTATCACCTTTGCAGAGAGGCCAGAGTAGGGGAAATGGGTGATCTCAGACTGCTCTCTATCTGCGATGCACATCCCAGAGAAACCCATCATGCTAGTGGACAAAATAAGCAGATCCATTTTGATGCCTCACTAGTGGTCTCTCAATCAATCTGTGGCAGAGATGATCTTCTGACATTGGGGCTGACCTTGTTGCGACCTATTTGCCACTCTCCTCAACAAGTGCAGCAGGTGCCTCACTCTTTTCCGCCCTCAGGGGGGAGTCGCAGAGAAACGCTCCAGTCCATGCTTGGCCCTCAGGTCTCCTTTATGATTACCATCCCTGGCCCTCAGGTCTCCTTTATGCTTACCATCCTCTTCTCTTGATCCCCAAATTTTTTACAGAAAACAAGTTGGCTGAAAAGCTCAGTAATCCTTGTTGCCCCTTTCTGGCCTCAGCAAGTATAGCGTCCCTTCCTGAGGTCTCACCTTTGTTATCCTCCACGTACTGGAGCCAACTATGGATCTCCTTTTTCACCCATCAGGGATCCAACATCCCAATGTATGGACCCTCAAACTGCATGGTGTCTCCACTTCCAGTAATAGATAGCCCATGCTTTCTTCCCTGTATGCGACATTTTGGCTTCTCAAAAAGAATCTACCAAAAAAGTAAACAAAACAAATGGAAAAAAAAAATCTCTCTTTGGGCTTTAAATAAGGAAACTCACCCTTTCTCTGCCCCAGTATCTGTGATTCTCCAGTTTTTGACAACTCTTTTTGAAGGATGAACTAGTTTCTCTACAATTAAACTTCAACTGGCAGCAATTTCTAAGAGTTACATGGTGAACAGACATTTTTCCCTGGCTTCATCTAAATTATTTAAAGCTTTCCTGAAAAGTATTTTTCTTCTAAGGCCTCTGATCAAGGATCCATCACCACCTTGGGATCTGACAGTTGTGCTTCAAGGTCTAATGCAGAAACCCTTTGAACCTTCAGCTAAATCCATTTTGAAATTCCCGTCATGGAAAACAGTTCTTAGTAGCCATTATTTCTGCAAAGAGAATATCTGAATTCCAACCTCTATCTTCAAAATCTCCTTATATCATTTTTCATAAAGATAGGGTTTCCTTACAGATTAAGCCTTCCTTTTTACCTAAGGTGGCTTCTGAAAATAATATTAACCAATCCATTCACTTACCAACTTTTCAAATAAAGGAGAGTACATGCTGTATCTCCTCGATGTGCATGGACAACTATGTTATCTTCACAGAACAAAACAGATTAGAAAATCAGACCAACTTTTTGTTTCTTTTTCACCAGAATGTCTGGGATGTCCAGTCTCCAAAGTTACTATAGCCAAATGGATAATAGACTTTATTTCTTGGATTTATTCTCAGAAAGGCATAACATTATCTAAAGTTCTCAGGGCTCATTTAACCAGATCTATGGCTACATCTGATTTTTGGTCAAGAACATCTACTGAGGATAATTGCTCTGCAGCTACCTGGTCCAGTGCTCATACTTTTGTTACTCATTACAAATTAGATATTATTTGTAGAAACAGAGTCACCTTTGGATCGGCGGTACTGCGGAATACCCTTCCATGACAGCCACCCAATATCAAAGTAGCTGGGGATTCTGCCCCATATGTTGGGGAAGAATGAAAAGGGCAGCATCAGATTTAAAAGTTATGTACTTACCATAACTAGGCATCCGTGTTGTCCCTTTTCATTCTTCCTGAACGTCCCTCCCATCCATCCCCCATCTATCTTTCTGGACAGACCTATTGGACTGTATTTGGAACCCACAGTTCTGAGTTTGAACCCTGCCTTTTTCTATCAAGCTATACTTATCTCTGTACTATAGGGATATATGGCACCAACTTGATTATAGGCATAGGGGATGGAATACGGCATTATGGGTAGAGGGAGAACATTGACAGCTGGATCCAAAGTCTGAAATATGTATCAGAGTCAGATGCGAGGATACATTGAGGAAGAATAAAAATGCCTTGTTATGGTAAGTGCACAACATTTAATTTTGTGGCATATATTTTACAACTGGCATTAGTTTTTGATTATTTTTTTTAGACAGTATTATTAATGTTTCAGCTTTTGTTCATTACGTGCTCTTGTATGATTAGGGCAGAAATCACTTCACTTCTCTCACTTTTTGTGCATTTTATTTCCCCATGATGATTAAAGGGATGGAGCATACCTCTCAACATCTTAGTGCAGGAAATCTGGACAAAGCCAAAAATAACAGGACGACAAAGGCTCAAAATCAGGACCGATTTATAAAGTTGACAAACAAGCAGGCATTGCATTAGCATGCATTTTTGTTGACTAAATAAACAGTTTTACATTAGCATACATTTTATGAAGGATGTGAAGTCTGAAACTCAAATGTCAGTCATTTCTTACAGACTTCAACCCTCACCAATTGCCAGAAAACCACAAATTTTAGAAGGAAGAAACCAAAAGTATCAGGCAAAAGTTTGGATACTCCATGAAATTCTGGGCAGTTGAGAGGTATTGTATGGAGACTAGTATGTCAGTCAGTTTAATTTTTTTTTTCTTTAGCATAGACTTTTATTAATACTATTTCCTATTTTTATGCATCTAACTGTTCTTAGTTATTGTACTGTACTGTACTGTACACAGTACCTCCCTCCCCTATATTGTGTATGTTAGTGTTTTGCTTTTTTTTTTACTTTATTGCCATTTTACTGTGGCAATTCTTTATGTTAAAAACTAAGGCTAGCCCTCAGTTTATTTTCTTTGGTATGTGACTGGTTTATACTTCTGTTGCTACAGTCTTTAGTAACAATTATGACTGTGGTCATTGTTGCCCCCCCATTCACTGCCATTTATAGTTTCTTAGCTGAGATGTGTTGGTCTCTTTTCACAAGGCTCCCTCTTGTCGTCAATACCTCCTAGAAAGCACTCACTCTCCAATGGAGTTGATTCTTTCACTGTGAAATACTACAAAACAGAAAAGTATGCAGTAACATACAAGCACACAAACCAACAAACTCACTTTCTATAGAAAGGGGAAAAAAGTCAATACCTTTATCATAAGTCATGTCCTCCGACCACCATTTCAAGCAGCAATTTTAACGAAAGGCAAGTGAAAATGTATGAAGACAATTCAGTCGTGTGCAATCCAAATCTCATCATAGTGGTCTTTAGATTTTATATTCATCCAATTGTAGAGGTCTCCATACCAGTGAACTGGTCAGTACTGTCACTAGGTCTTCTTTGTGATCAAATGTATATTTAGCCTAAAGTTGCACCTCTTCAAAATTTGCAGTTACTAACAAATAAATTTGTGTTACAAATGCTTCCAATAATCCAGGCCATCAATGAAAACCAGAGCTCAAATTATATACAACGCCAACAAAAATGTGGCATATTTCTTAGTAAAGCAGTCTCACACAGCTAGGATCCAAACCTCAGTCATGGCCTCCACATGATGCCCTTGCACAGAAGGATTACCTCTTACACCCTACAGGGCTGTATACTGTAACCCATTTGATGGAATGGGCTCAGTGGATTGGTGTCCCCTTAAAAATGCATAACATACAAGTTTTTAGTTCATGCAGAGAGAACAGCAACTGCAGGAACAGACTTGTTTCCAATAGGGTGTGGCTTGCCGTCTAGAAAAAAAACACCTCACCTGTGACAAACATGAATGCACTGCAATGATACATGTAAGCAATTTCTGTCTTTATAACAGAACTTCTGCAGTTCCAGCATATCTACATAAAGCAGCAAAGTAGATGCTATATTTTGCTGCATTTGGCAGTCTTATTCAAGAACCAGTAGTCTTTTTCAGATCTCTGAATGATCACCATTGGATGTGGTTAATGAAACAAGTTTCTGTCCTTTAGTTAACTTAAAAATGTTTATATTAACTGGATGGTGGAGTTCTTCTCCCTGAAACTCTGATGAAAATGTGTTCTGCCCAGTCAGATTATCCAAATGAAGAAATGCAGCAAGTAAACTTGGGCTACAAAAAGGGCATGCATGACAATCCCTATGCCTAGTGCTTTTAAATTCCATCATACTCCAGAAAATAAAGCAGCCTTGGATATTTTCTCCAACATATACAAAGTGGCCAGGCTGAATGTGTGAAACTTTTAAACACCTTCATTAATTATCACTTAAGGCATAGGCACATATACATTAGGCAAATATACATTAACAGAAAATAAAACAAACCAATGTGACGCTCCTGCACTGGCCCACTAATCAAGGAGCCTCAATCCTCACCAATAGCACCAGTGAGGGAAGTGCACATTGGGAGGATGACAAGTACACACACAGTAAGGTACAATTTCCCTTAAGAGCACACAGAGGTCACAGTCAGTATGGGGCTGGTTTCTCCCTCTCTCTCCAGATCCCCAATAAGACTCCCCACTGGCAAGGTTAAGGTTAAGATTAAGATCTCAGCAAAATAGTCAAGCCAAAACCTACACCACCCTCTCTATCCAACCAGTGCTTTGTGTCCCTGCCCAACTAGTTCACATGCACACACACGCGCACACTTTTGAGATTTGATATATACACAAACACACAGACACTCCTGGAGAAGGCTGGCACAGGTTCACTAGCTATGTCCCATTCTGCCCAGACTATACAGTAGTACCAGCTTTCACCAACCACTACTTACCAGCTACTATAAGGCCTTTCCCAAAGGGTGACCAATTCTACTGTGTAATGTTACTACTATCGAAATGGTAAGTGTGTCCAAGGCTTTTAAGGCCATCTAGGAGTGGCCTATACAGTGCCTCCAAATTCATATGGAAGTACTCTAAGAGCTTAAATATCTCTAAACAAACCATCCACAATTAAAAGGTTTAACTATATATTTAATAATAAATAATAAAAGAACAAGACAATACTCAGTAACTCAATACAGTGACAACAGAGTTCAGAATCACAGGAAATATTTTAAAACAACATTGCAGGACAGTCTCACATAAATACAGCAAACATCTAAACTAATCTTACCAAGTTCCTATCCATCTCTAAGATAAATCACTGTAATCAAAGTCTTACTTACAGAGCAACACGCAGGCAGAAGTGCTTGGTGAATGTTTCATAGTCCAAAGACAAATACAAAATGCACAGACTCGCTTTCTGAAATAGTCCTTAAATTACAATCAGAATTGCTGCTGGGTTATCTCGGATTACAACATTCTTTGTCACCTCTGCCTTCAGTTCCCAGGCTAACAGAAACTTAAAAATTTAGCACCGCTGTGTCAAAAATACTCCTCTCTCAGAAGTTTGCCTAGAACTATTTTTACATTTGAAACATATAATTACTTCTGTTTCCAGACAATAGAAAGACCTCCTAGCTGTAGACATTCCATCTCCTAGCAGATATAAATACCATCTGCTTTTCTTGAGAGTTTGTAAGTTAACTTTGTATGTTCCAGCATTTACCGTCAAAGCATACATTTGCATAGGCATATAGTTTATACACATTTCTGCTCTTTTCCAGCAGGGTACACTGTGGTTACATTCTTGAAACTCAATACAGAACATACAGTTCAACACACACACTTTTGCACCAGTAGTTTAATATACACATAACATATACTTTTTTTACATCTGTAAGACAAGCATACAAATCATATTACTATTCACAAATGAAACAGAATTATTTACAAAATTCCAGCTAGCTGGTCTGGCAGCCTTCACAATCCCCCCCCCCCCCCCCGAAAACTCAAGCTAATTTTTCAAATGACCCTTGAGAAACATTGCTTGAGAGGGTTGAGCCTACCTGGGAATACCTTACACCATTCCCTGTCTTGAGAGACCATCTGCATTGGCACTGCTAACCCCACTGCGGTTCTGCACTGTCATACCATATGCTTGCAACCCTTGGCTCCACCTTAATAACTTGGCATTTTGCTCGTTGGCTCGATGTAACCATGTTAAGGGATTGTGGTCCATTAACTAAAGTGAATTTTCTTCCATACAGATAAGGCTAAAGTTTCTGCAGTGCCCACACTATGGCTAGACATTCCTTTTCTACAGCTGCATAGCATTCCTCCCTGGGTTGGAGCCTACAACAGAGATAAACCACTGGGTACTCTTCTCCCACTGAAATAATCTGGCTAAGTACAGTCCCCACCCCATGGTTTGAAGCATCCACCTGCACAACAAATTATTTGCTGTAATCTGGACTGGCTAACACAGGGGGCCCTCCCAAATCTTCTTTAAGCTTCTAGAATGCCTGCTCACATGCTGAGGTCCACACTACCTTATCTGGCTAGTTTTTCCTTGTCAGGGTTGTGAGGGGAGCAGCTATGGTACTATAATTCGGGACAAACTTTCTGTAGTATCCTGCTGTCCCTAAGAATGCCCTCACCTGTTTTTTGGTAACAGGTGCAGGCCATGCCTGAATGGCTTCCACTCTGGCATGTTCTGACCTGATCTTAACACTCCCTACTCTATGTCCTAGGTAGGAGACCTCTGCTATACCCACCTGACATTTGATGTGTTTAATGGTTAACTCTGCCCTCTGTAGTCTGTCCAGCACCTCCCTGACATGAAGGTATGCTTGCCAGGAATGGCTGTAAATGGCAATACCATCTAGGTAAGCAAGGGCAAAATCTCCTGCTCCTGCTAGGATACAATCTATCAGCCTCTGGAAAGTTGCTGGGGCATTTTTCATCCCAAAAGGCATCCTTGTGAACTCATACAAGTGAAAAGGAGTCACAAAGGCTGACCTCTCTCTAGCACTGGGAGTCAAGGGCACCTGCCAGTAACCCTTGGTAAGATCAACAGTGGTAAGATACTTAGCCTCTCCCAGCTGCTCTAGGGCTTCATCTGCCCTAGGCATGGGATAAGCATCTGACTCTGTGTGACTATTTAATTTCCTATAGTCTGCACAAAAGCTGGTGCTACCATCCTTCTTTGGCACCAGCACCACTGGGAAGGCCCAGGGACAGCAGGACTCATGAATTACCCCTAGTTCCAACATTTCCTGCATCTCTTCCCTCAGTCTGTTTGACTCTCTCAGGCAACCTGTAAGGGGCCTGTTTAATAGGCCTTTGGGTTCCTGTATCCACATGGTGCTTCACCAGGTGGGTGCACCCTGGTTTCCCAGTGAATATGTCCCCAAACTCCTGTAACACTGCTCAGACTTCTCAAACTTGGGTAGGGGATAGCTACTGGGACATTGTTACCCCTTCCACAGAGGTGTCAGTCCAAGTCTCACTCAGGAGATCAGTCACCAGATCCCACTCACACTCCTCCTGCAATCCACTGCAAATAATCAGAATAACAGCCTCCCTATCATATTAAGGTTTCATCATATTAACATGGTACAATTTGTGCCCCTGCCTATCAGTTCTACCATGTAGTTAACATCACTGACCTTCCTTGCCAACTTGTTGGGTCCCTCCTAAGCTGCCTGCACCTTGTTGTGTCTAAAAGGAGTGAGAACGTTTACCTGCTCCCAACAACATACTCTCTAGCTCGAGCATTCCTGTTATACCAGACTTTTTTCTGCTATTGGGCTTCTGCCAGGTTCTCCTGGGCCAAGCCCATGAGTTCCCTGAACCTTGTCCTGAGGTTTAGGACATATGCCACAACAGACTCCTTGTGGGATTTACACTCACCCTACCACTTATCTCGAATGAAATCTAGGAGGTCCCCTCACCCTATGCCCATACAAACAACTCAAAGGGTGAAAACCTATGGATTCCTGGGGAATCTCTCTGCAACCAAACAAGAGATGGGGCAAACAGTTGTCCCAGTCTCTCAAACTGGTCTACAAATGCCCATAGTATTGTCTTGAGTATAAAGTTTAACCTCTCAACAAGACCATTAGTCTGGGGATGGTAGGGGTGGTCTTTAGGTGCTTCACCCCGCAGTACTTCCACAGACAAGTCAGCAGGTCTGACATGAAATCGGCACCTCTTGTCAGTCAGTATTTCTTTTGGGAAACCTACCCTGCTGAAAATCTCTAACTAAGCATTTGCCACCTTTTCTGCCTCAATGGAGGGCAGAGCCACTGCGCCTCAAGATATCTGGTAGCATAATCTACTATGACCAATTTGCACTTTCCCTTACCTAAAGCTCTCAATTTCAATTTTTATCTCTAACAATATTCAGTGCTTCAGTTACAGCTGGTTTAGATTTTAAATGTCAGTTTTCTAGTAATTGTTTTTTTTGGCAGCAAATTACATTAAGCTTAATAAGGCCATATGATATCTGGGCAGTTCAGAGCCTATGTTCTAGCTCAAAATAATGGCCTTACTCACAGCCATTTATTTCCCTGACATTTCTGACAGAGTAGTTTGTAATGTAGTTTGCAATCTACCAGCTCATCACAACTCCCCCCAAAAATGTTCCCACTTACCTGTTGTTTTCCTATCATAGCTCCAGCATTTGCCATCTACTTCAGAAAAAAAATCTTTGACTTCTACTTAGGCTATAAAAATACCCATACTAGGCTATCTGCCCTAGGGCATTTTTAAGCCTAGGCAGAGTGTGTTTGGCTTTCACCACCCTTTTAGATTAGTTGACTGTGCCTCTGTATAGTAGGTCACAGAAGGTAGCCATTTTAAGGTTTGTTTATTGTACCTCTGTCAAGCAGCGACACAGAAGAGATCTCAGGGGTAAACTTACGATCTCTCATCAATTCATCAAGATCCATTCATCAAGATTTCTCTTGAAGAGGGTCAGGGAGGGGCTCTGCCTGACATGGATTGGGATTTTGTTCCAGAGTGAGAGGAGCATCTGGGATACAAATCTGTCCCTCCAGCATGTCCTATTTATTTCTGTGCTGAGGTTCAAGTCCCTGGAGCATGTAGCTCTAAGGGATTTAGATTTCCTGAGGTGAAGCATGTCCATTAATTCTGGGTTGGACATGGCTTTATACGTCAGACACAGATTGCCTCTGAGTAGGCAGTACGCAACTGAGTAGGGCTGGAGTTCCTTCAGCTGAACTGCATAGGGCATCTGTTTGAGCCCCTTGATCCACTTGGTGAGATACTTTTGGGGTCTTTCCAGTTGCTGAAGGTGTCGGGTAAGGTACATCCCAAATGGGGCATTGTACTCAATTATAGGCCTGATAAGTGATGAGTAGAGGGGCACAATGACCTCTCTTGATCTAGATGTGAACCCTTTCATGATAAAGTGGGCTATATAGAAGGTATTTCTAACTACTTTGGCAATATGATTGTCAAAGAAGAGATTGCTATCTACTTGGGTCCCTAAGTTCCTAATTACTTCTTCCGTACTTAATGGATTACTACCTATGTGGTAATTTGTAGGAACTTTGTTTTTTCCAAAGGGGATGACTATGCACTTTTTGGCATTTAGCTTTAGGCCATGGGCTCTGGCACCAGCTATCCATCTCTGCGAGACCCTTTTGGAGGATGCTTGTGTCAGAGAGTCGATTATAGCACCCAGTTTGCAGTCATCTGCGAACTTGGTCAGCCATAGTCCACCCATGTTAGCCTGTACCTCGGAGAAATATATACCGAACAAGAGAGGTCCCAGGACTGAGCCTTGTGGGACACCACTTGTAACTGGTTTAGAGTCTGACATGGCACCTGCTATTCTGACCATATGGATGCTATCCCTGAGCCAGTTTGCAACCCATCTTGTGACATAGGGGTTGATATTTAAGCTGGTGAGCTTATTTATGATGCCTGAGTGGGGTATTGTGTCAAAGGCCTTTGTGAGGTCCAGGTAGGCTGTGTGGACTACCTTCCCTTCATCTATGGCTTTGGTAACTGTTTCAAAGAAGTCGACCAGGTTCAAGAGGCAAGATCTGCCCTTAACGAAGCCGAATTGGGTAGGATCCAGTGTCTGGAGGTTCCCAATGTCTTTGCTTATGATTTCCATGATGATACGCTCCATAGTTTTGCAGACCAGGCTAGTCAGGCTTATAGCGCGATAGTGTCCGGGGTCTGCTGTGGCACCACCTTTGTGGATTGGGACCACTGTTGCTGTACTCCATTCCTTGGGAACCTATCCTGTAGGAAGGCTGAGATTGAACAGTGACTTTATATGAGGGTTTAGTTCTTCTTGGAGCTTGTGTAAGACGCAACCCGGGACACCGTCTGGTCCCATTAATGCTGTGTTTTTAGCTTTGGAGAGGGCAGCTCTCACCTGTGCATCTGTGATCTCAGGAAGGCTACACTCTGTTGGGATAGACATTTGCTCTTTTGATGGGGAAGGCGGGGGGGGAGAAGTTTGCACTGAACCTTTCTGCCAGGATGTTGCCAATGTCTGCGGGTTCAGTGAATTTTTTGTCATTACTAACTCAGAGCATATCTGGGAGTTGCCTCCCAGGTTTCTGACATAACTAAAGAAGGCCTTGTGATTATCTTTAGTGTCTTGTGCAATTTTTCTTTCAAAGCTGGCCTTAAAAGATTTTATGAGGGATCGTAGTTTCTTGCTAGTACTGATCAGTGACGCCTTCCCTTTTTGGGATTTTGCTCCGTTATGTAGTAGCTTTCTCCTTCTGTTGTATAGCTTATTTATGGCCGGGGTCCACCAGACAGGTCTCCTGGCTTTGGAGGAGTGGGTTTTGGTTTTATTTGGGATAGCATGCTCCATGCATTCCTGTAGGTGTCCATAGACTGCTTTTGTAAAGGATTCTGCATTTTGTCTACTGGCCTGGGGGCTTTGAAGGATTCCACCTCAGTTTTGAGAAGTGTGAAGTTTGCTTTTGAGAAGTTCCTCACTGTGGTTTCCTTGGCCAGAGGTGGGGACGGAATATGGATGTCCAGTGAGATTTGTTTATGGTCTGATCTTACCAATGAGGGGTATACCTCTGGTGTAGAACATAGAGACTCCATGTTGGTGATGACCAGATCCAGTATGTTTTCCCCTCTTGTGGGAGTGGTGACTAGTTGTTCCATAGCATATGAGTTTATAAATTCTAGGAACCGTTGGGCAAGGGTGTTTGGGGTTGAGTAGTTTTCCCAATCGATGTTTGGGTAGTTGAAGTCACCCAATATAATAGTGTTTGGAGAGACCTTCATATTCTCCAGTGTTCTCAGGAAAGCCGAGTGAGGTTCCTGTGTTTGGGAGGGTGGTCTGTAGCAGGCTACAAACTGAAAGGCAGTTTTGCCCACTGTTAGTTGCACATGGATGGTCTCCCCCTCCTTTTGTGGTTCGGTCCAAGTTTTGGGGCCGGAAAGCATGGTATGAAGTATAGCATGGTAGTACTGGGGTGCTCTCAGGAGCCTTGAACCAGGTTTCTGTTACTGCACAGATATCGATATTCTCCATACTGAGGAGAGTTCTTGAGTGCGTGCATCTTGAGGTTTAGACTTCTGGCATTGAGCAGCATTACCCTTAGTTTTTTTTTTCTTTGTGCTGTCTATGGAGGTGGGTTTGTCTTTTGAGCCTTGTCTAAAAAAGGCACTATGAGGGAGGCAAGAGCCTTAGCCAGTATTCAAAAACCCAGGGGTGACAGGTGCAAGCCGTCCCTAGAGAAGCAACGTGGCTTGTCGAGCATGTCATCCCAGGCTGACAGACATTGGATCCCCTTTGAATGACACCAATACTTTAGCCAATTGTTAAAACTGATCATTTTGTCTTTATACTGTGGCATCATTCTTGGTGAGGGTAAGATGTTACTCAAAGTCAGGGTCATACTGGCCTGGGCTACATGATCAAAGAGCTCCTGTTCTTCTTTTTTCATGTAGTCCAGGGAGGTACATCTGAGGTCATTCACACCTGCATGGACAATGACAGAGTCATACTTGTACTTGCTTTGGAGTGACCTGATTGCTTGTGTTATGTGGCAGATCCTGGCACCCGACAGGCAGCTTATAGTGACCTTCTCCTTGTTCAGCCTGGTGAGTGGGATGTCAGTGTGCCTGACAATAGAGTCACCTATTACAAGTGTATTAGGTCTGTTGTTTAGCCTTAAGGGCTATGACTGTGTGGCACACTGACTTTGTGAGCTATGTGCTACGTGGATATTGTTTCGTGGTAGGTGTTGCTTGGATGTCTGCTTTGGAGGTCTCTGCTGCTTAGGCAGATTTTTATTTAGAGCCTCCGAGTATGTTTTTGTGTGTTTATGTGTTTGGTTTGCTGATGCGATAGGTCTATGTGAGAATGGATTTGTTGTGTGTGTGGTTACCTTCTCCTCCTGACAGGCTGTGCTAGTACTGGGTTCAGAGAGCTTAGCCTCCAGTTTGGCTATATAGTTGCATCTCTCACATATATTTGAGCTTGTTGGGAGGAGGAGAGGGTGGTCTGTATACATAAGGCAGTTGTAACATTGCCTCAAGATTCCCAGATTCACCGGCTGGACTGGAGAGTAAACTCGAAACTGACCTTTGGACATGCCTGAATAATATAGGGAACTACTTCTTGACTGATCAGAAAGAACCAATAGGGAGCAAGTGCTTTGAAGGAGTATAAGAGGATGTAGTGCTTTAGTTTGTGTTTACCTATGAGATTACTTATACGAGCAAGTGCAGGGCTTTAGAATGAGAATAGAGTGCTTAATTTGAGATTTAGAGCATTTCTAAGGGAAAAAGTGAAGAGCAGACTTTGTGGAGCCTGGACTAGTTTAAGCTTGTTTAAGTGGCGCTGCCCGACGCTGCTCTGTGCGCAACACCACTCTAAAAGAGTGTTGCAGAGTTTTAAGAGATAGAGATCAAGGAGTTTAGAATTGACCCAAAATGGCCAATAGAACTACAGCTTCTAGGCAGTAATCACTCCTACAGGGACAGGCAGGCTGTTCAGTGTTAACCACTGCCACTGGTGAACACAGAGACTTCCATTTAGTCCAAGCAAGCACTGGCCTCCAAGAAACTTACAAACAGTTCAGAACAGCAAATCTGTAACTGAACTTTCTTAAATTTCAGAAAGTGGGAAAAAAGCAAGATTTTTTTTTTTTTTTTCTTTTTTGTTTTAGTTTAAAGGTAGCAGAGATACACACGTATCAAAATATTCACAACAGTGCAATAAATGACCCCACACTTGAGTGCTAGGCCAAAGTCAGGTAAAATGCAGTTTTAAGAGAAAAAAATGATTTTCAATTAAGTGCAACACAGGAAATGCAGTAAACAGGCTCTAGATGTGTTCTAAATACTGTTTCTAATACAGATATAAACTTTAGTAAGCTGAAAAACGCCGAAAAGTAGGCGGCAAAGCAGTAATTCTTAACAAAAAAGCAGAAGAAAATACTTAAAAAGTGGCTCCTTTCTCCTCTCAGCGTTTTCTCCCCTTGGTAGGTGCTTCAGCAACAACTAACAAGCCTATATACACACACATACATATATATATATATATATATATATATATATATATATATATATATATATATATAGTTACCTATCAAAACATCGAATGGTCATAACATCCAAACTCAAAACATCAAGACCATAACATCTAAAAGTCAACATCGAATCTCAAAACATTGAAAACTACCAAGCAACTATAAATAACATCCCACACACTGTTTACTATATTTCTACAGGGGGGCAAGCCCCCCTGCACCCCCTACAAATTAAACATAGCAACTCCAAGATTGCACTACAATGTGGGTACATTTAAATTTACGGGGGGTGTGGGGGGT